>NC_056732.1:1167597794-1167717794 GCF_019279795.1 Protopterus annectens | reverse complement strand
GGCTGGATTCGGTGGACGTTCAGGAATGAGGGGGATTGTGTGCTGTAGAGGGGATGATAGGTATTCAATTATGCATCCAGGTGTGTTGTGGTTGGATGACTCAGTTCAGGCCAGACCATTATGTGGGTATTTGCTGGTGACGTTTCTGTACATGTGTCTCACACATTTTAATATTCATATGTTTGTGGGATTGTGTTCTACAGTATGGCCTGTCAGGTTGTATTGCGGATGTGTATGTTTGTTCTTTGTGTTTCTTTATGATTCACAAACTGCTCCCTCGTACACCTCCAGTTCACCTATTGTGCATCCAACACAGTCTCCCCTTTGTGGATTATTACATTACCCGTCCCCCCCACATCCATATTCCACACACTCCATCCTTTCTCTGGTTGATGGCCCATGGCACGGTCAAGGGAACACATTGCATATACTACATATCTCTGGTACCTGTATGGTTGTGAGGACTACCCTAGCATTTTTCACCTTACACATGCTGTACATCACACACATAGGTACACACAAATACTTATCTTTCATGACATGGTAGGTAGACCCGGGTAATACCCGTTCATCTTTGGCCCATCCTGACAAGGACGCCTTGGACCATGAATGGGCAGATTTTGGGCGAATGCTCTGACCATTGGTAGGGTTGCCATATTTTCATATGGCCAGGATGGGATATATTCGTGACAACCATTAGATTTTACAGACCAACATATACCCACGGTCAGTACAATGGATAGTACTTTTGTTTTATGCTTAAATGTAAGCTTATTGTTGTAGCAGTTTATTTGATTCTTTTGTTTCATTTACTTGCTTATTCTGTTTCTTGTAATATGTAGGTATTTTACATTGGTCTACTTCATTTGCCCGAAGTTACATTTGCCCGACACCCATTTGCCCGAGACCAAATGACCGAAATTTCATTTGACCGACACTTCTTTTGACCGACAAGTATTATTGGCAAGAAAATGGGATATGCCCCCTTCCCCACTGTAGTGTGACCCTGGAGTTAGAATATATAGTTAGGGGGGGTGTGGGGTGCACAGCCTCCCACAATGGGGGGTGTGGGGGGTGAAGCCCCCCACTTACTTTTGTTTTACTAAGCAATATTAACGCAAAACTAAACAATATCTTATAAAATGAAGTGGGGGGCTGTGCCCCCCACACCCCCCCAACTATATATTCTAACTCCAGGGTCGCACTACAGTGGGGAAGGGGCATATCCCATTTTCTTGCCAATAATACTTGTCGGTCAAATGAAGTGTCGGTCAAATGAAATTTCAGTCAAATGGGGTCGGGCAAATGGGTGTCGGGCCATTGGAAGTTCGGGCAAATGAAGTAGACCCATTTTACATACGGAAATAAGTATTGTATGTGACTATTACATAAGATTTGGGACATAATTATGTACTATGATCACAGGACATTTTACATTTATAATGGTTTTGGTATGGACACAACTGCCCAGATGGGGACTGTCCCTCACAATGTAGGACAGGTGGTAACCCTGACCATTGGTCTAGGCTTAGCTATTGGCGGTGTGCTAACATGATGCGTTTCACTTCCACTTGGTATAACTATCAACACTACAATGGAATACGGGCATGGGGTTTTAAATGTCATTTGTTCGAGGGTTCTGGACTCAATATTCTGCTACATGCATTTGTGTTTGCTTCTTATTTTTGTGTTCGCAAAACTGTCTTGCATGCTTTGCATACATTTCAGTTTCCATGGACACTGACAGGTGTGATTACTATTAGAGGCAGGCTGTACTATTAAGCATTTTAGGTTGCATGTAAGCAGACGACATGTCCACACCTGCGTGCGGCACATGGACATGCCCCCTGCACTCGCACAAGTTTCCTATGCACATGGATGTGGCAGCAGCGAGCCTTCATTAACATGCATATGGCGCTACTGTGCAATCTCTATGCCACACGGTCGGCGCAAACCTAACGCCATCCTTGTGCCAAGCTTCATGAATCCTGGGGTGTGTTTTAGAAATGGTATTGAAACATCTTAGTACACTTCTTCTTCTTTCAGCTTTTCCCGGTTTGGGGATGCTACAGCAGATCACCTGTCTGCTCATGATTGGCAGTGGAAGTTTACAGTGGCGATTTGCCCCTTCCACAGAAGGGACACACACACACACACGCACACACACACACACACCTAAGGCCAATTTAGAGTGTCCAATCCACCTACAGCATGTCTTTGGGATGTGGAAGAAACCGGCCCACCCGGAGGAAACCCACACGACCACAGGGAAGACATGCAGACTCCACACAGAAAGCACCCCAGCCGGGAATCGAACAGGAGAACCTCTTGCAGTGAGGCGGCAATGCTAACCGCTGCACCACAGTGGCCGCCCAAACACCTTAGTACACTTTTGAATATAAAAAGTATTTAACTATTTTGGGTTTTTCTGATATTATGGTTTTGTGTGCTGTATGGAGATAATTAAGAACGTTGTTTGCCCATTAGTTATATTCACCTGGACTGCATTATTCACATATAGAAATGATATGTGTACTGTTATTTTCTCATTGATGTTTAAGTTCTTCAATTTGTCTTGTTTATTTATAATAAATATTGAATTAAAAAATAAACACTGTGTTTTATTTTATAGCCCAAGTAGACTCCCAGGAATTTTTCTTCATGTAAATGGCAAATGTTGGTGGATTGATAGAAAAGAAAGAGGTAACTGGGAAGACATGTTTTGGGAGTGCAGTGGGTTGGCAGACTTTAAAATTTCCCTAAAGAGTACTCTGTCAGAAATGTTGGGTCAGCAAATGGGTGTAACTAAATAAGTTATTTTTTTTCTGAGCTGGGATACAGGATCTGAACTGTCTTGACACGGTAAGGCCTTGTTAACTTGAATTTTGGTGGCTGCCAGAATCAATTACCAGAAAACGGAAGTCAGAATCTAAACCGACTGTATTTGAAGCTGTGAATACTGAAATAAAGATAAAATAACTGGGTGAAGGATCTTTAGAGAAGGGTTGAAGCAAATTACACAGAAAAATGGAAATTATGGCAACAATACATGCAGAATAATGTTTTAGCGGAAGAATGAGGTTTAAGGAAAGACAGGAATTGATTAATTTATATAATGTTGGATTGATGATTGTTGTATAAAAGAATAAATGTGGTGTACACTGTTTTTAACTGTGAACATGTTATTATGGTTTGTTTCCTTTTATATGAATGTATGTTTGCCTATGTCTTAACTGATAATTCAATAAAGACCTAACAGACTTATAAGTGTCTTAGCATCCTAATAAATAAGTCAAAGTATTAGCTGCATTAATCATGAAGATTAGATTTAAAAGTAGCTAAAACCCTCTTAATTTGCCAGACTCCATTACTTTCTTATCCATGCCTCAACCTCCTCCACTGATATGCCAGAGGAGAGGACAGGGCTGATACGCAGCCTAAGCAACATTCCCTTTATCTCCCATAACTTCCATAGTGTACGTCCTAAGGTTGATTATGTCTGCTCCCTGGTCCATTTTATTGGGTGGTGATTCTCTTGCTCTTTGATCATGAATTTAATGCCATACTTTATATGCTTCACTAATTCCCCTCTATCCTTCACTTCCTTGTCACCCTTGAATAACCTATATCCAAGCCTTAACATTTTCATTTTATTTTTGAGACTAGGTCATTTTTCTGTAATATTACCGATGTCCGCGCTCTCTTACTTAATGTACTTACTCCCGCTTCTACTTCTGACACATCATGCAATTACCAACTTCTGTTCCTTATGGGCTAAAATGGAGGCTATCCCTGGCAAAGAGCCAGTGTCTCTGTAGATCTCCCAAAATCCTCTTACCAGTTCCAAGCCCTTTTCTCTTGTATACTGCCCCTACAGTAGCTAATCATTATAATCTCTGTGCCATCTCATTGGTCTCATCTGCATCGTCTGGCATGTAATCTATGCCATCATGTGCCATAACATGTGTCCAGCCTTAATGTTCATCAGCATCAGGATGTTCAGTACTAAGCACAAACACTGTGATTGTCCTCATGAGGGTTTAAGTCTGACTGTTTGTAGAAAGAGGTACTCCACATGCCATGCACTTATTTCACATATGCATTAGCATATTCAAATATATATTTTCATACCATACACCCCCTTCCTGTAGGCATCAAATATACCTATTTTTCACATTTTCATTGAAGTGTCTTGCATTACTTAATATTCATTGTAATGTTTAATTATCCATCAATGTATACTAGCTTTCATGATTTTTTCACATCAAAATCAAATCTTTTATTCACATTCAGCTCCTGATTTAATAAAATGAAATCTCAGTCCTTGGCATTATGTTCTGCTTTTAAGATGTCTTTTTATTCATCTCTTACAATGTCCGCTTTACTTAGCAAGTTGCTTCAATGGTCTTACAAATTCTGAATATTTAACAAGGCTGTTTTTTCTGGGCATCTGATCTTCCTTGTGGGGTAGTTTGTTTAGATACATGACTTTACAATATTAGAGCTACAAAAGGCAGCATACGCAATTTCTCATTACCACAACTTTGAATACCTTTATTTACTGTGACAGCTCTTGTTGCAACAATTTTTTTTTGCTTATTTTCCTTGAAATTCATTTTTGTCATACAAATATCTACAATTTCTCTTACAGAATTTTATATCTTCACACTGAATGGCATAGGACATTAGTTTAATTATAAGTACTTTGCTTATTTATTTTCTATTTATTAGGGGAATAATGAGTCTGATTGTTGTTCCTTTTCAGACTTAATCCAGGCTCCACTGAAAGTACCATGAAAGACATTCAGATACAGTAGAAAATAGAAGTGAAATTGAAGATGAAGAAAAATTATCTAGTATAGTATAATAATTTAATAAATCTCAAGCATTCCCAAACTCTATCAAAATGTGTGAAAAAATTCTAAGAATTCCACTAAGCACAATAAATAAAATAAAAATACAAGGCACTATTTGCATTCAGCACTTTTGCATCTTTAATGATTTAGAACTCCATCAGAATAACTTCACACAAGTCCACTGCACTTCAAATAACTTCTACATTTATCATCTGACACATCACCATAAACCAGTCGAATAGGTGATCACATAAAGAAATCTTACATAAGAATGTATCACTTTTTTAAGTGATAATACTAAAAAGAATCCTTACATTCTTGTGTTCTATAATCTGGCATGTTTCAATTTCAGAGCACATTTGATGTTAATTGTTTCAGTTATTCCTGATCTCACTATCGCATGCAACTTTAGTCGCAAATGCAATTGTTTTACAGGTAATAATGTTCTCATGCCTCCACCCTCAATATTTTTGTTGACATAATCCAACATAAAACATAAAACAAACATTTTTAAAATGCAGATGTGTAGTAGAAAACTTATGTAGTGCATTTGCTATTTGACATTCCTTGACTGCACAGTGTTTCAAATGTTCTTTGTGACAGCTTATGAGATGTCCAACCAATGCAAAATGTCTTGTACCTGTCACAGTGGTGAATATATACAAGAAATATGGCACTGTAACTGTGATAGTCATAAGACCACAAACATATTTCCATATTGACTATTTTAACATATATACTAACATAAGTAAACCTACAATATGTACAAAAACCACAATAAGTTCCATTTTTCTTGCAATTATGTGAACCATGGTACTTCATCTGGATTTTTGTGCAGTTTAGAAAAAAAAAACATAAAATTTTCCAGTTGTTCTTAATTACTTGTCTAATATTAGCAGCATGCAAACTGTATTCCAAAGCAAAACTGTTACTGGAGCATCACCAGCTTTTTCTTTTACTCGTCTGACTGATACCTGTGTTTGAAATAGGTTTATATACCATTTTCCTTCCTTCAATTACTCCTGCAAAAAATGTATCTATTTTGGTACTGCCACATCCCCAACTTAAGAAAATATTCCCCAAATTTTTAAGTTCCTCAAAGGCATGTCCTTCTATCAATGTCAGTCTTAATTGTCTATTGTTTTTTCATTTAACTGGTTGCACCTAGATATTATTGAAAGTTTTTATTTTTTTATGAAACACTGGCAAAGTTAAAGTTTTATTGCCTGACTCAGTTTATATACTCACATCTTGAAATCAGTGATTTGCCTTGATTACCAAGCTTTCAAAAGGAAATAGAGTTGTTTGAGGAATTTAGACCTCGTGCTCATTGCATACAAGAGATTTGACTTTCAGCTGCACTATATTTTCTCTACTAAATCTCATGGCTATCTTTGTAGTCACATTACTGTCACAGTGTAGTTTCAATCTGTGCTTCATTTTCTGTTTATTTTATTCACATTTTAAGTACTTAATTTTCTCAGTTAATTACATTAATTTTCCCCAGAATAAAACCCTCTTGGAGGTTGGTATTAAATCTACAGCATTTATTAAGCATCCTGATGAACAAATGTTAAAAATGAAAAGAAGTGAAGAAGCATAGATGCTTTTAGGTGTTTTGTATGCTTAGGATTATGTAGGCATAATTTGCAGGCAAAATGTTTAGCTGCAACTACCGGCACTTCTCTCATTAAAAGGCATTTTAACTTGAAGCTTTTCAGTTTGAAATATGGTCTAATCCCCATGGTGATCAGAACAGTCAAGAATACTAAAATGTATACTGCACATCATTTGTTCGTGTAAGAATCTTTCTTAGAATTTGGCATAATTACCATCAATAAGAGGAATGTAAAAATGTTTATCTTGCAGAAAAGGACAAAAAATAAAATAACAGCAATTACTAAGAAGGTAAGAAATTGTTGTGAATCCATTAATAAGCATCTCTGTTTGTATTTACAAGCAAACTACAGAAACTATTGAGGCTTAAGGTTTAAGATTTCAGAGCCATAAAATGTATAAAAATGTATATCTATTTATCTTTCTATTTCTCTCGTTATATATATGTATGTATATGTGTATGTGTATATATATATATATATATATATATATATATATATATATATATATATATATGGTTACCTATCAAAACATCTACTCTTCATAACATCTAAACTCAAAACATCAAGACCATAACATCTACACTTCAAAACATCTAAAACTCATAACATTTAATCTCAAAACACTGAAAACTACAAAGCAAGTATAAATAACATCCCACACACTGTTTGCTACATTTATGCAGGGGGGCAAGCCCCCCTGCACCCCCCAAGTGGGGTGCTCTGCCCCACCCCTCCGTAAATTAAATATACCAACTCCAAGGTCACAGTACAGTGGGGTTAGGAAATTAACGGTTTCCCCCACTGTAGTGCGACCTTGGAGTTGGTACATTTAATTTATGGGGTGTACATAGTAAAAACTCTGTGGGATGTTATTTATCTATTAGGTTCATAGGTTCATAGGTTCATACTAGGCTATCTGCCCGAGGGCATTTACAAGCCTAGCCCATCGTTTTGTGGCTTAGGCCACCCCTTTAGTATGGGGAACTATACCCATTATTTTTCTGTGCCTCTGTCGAGCAGTGACACTGAGGTAATCCCTGGGGTATATCTGCGATCTCCCATCCATTGGTCAAGATTTCTCTTGAACAAGGCCAGCGAGGTGCTCTGCCTCACATGTACCGGGATTTTGTTCCACAGCATAGGGAGTCTTTGGGTGATGAATCTATCCCTCCAGCACGTCCTATTAATAGCCGTGTCAAGGTTTAAGTCTCCGCCTTGTGGCTCTGATGGATCTAGATTTTTGAGGTGAAGCATATTCATCAAATCTGGGTTTGACATGGCCTTGTATGTTAGGCAAAGGTCACCTCTGAGCAAGCGGTGCGACTGAATAGAGCTGGAGTTCTTTCAGTCGGGCAGCATAGGACAGATTTTGAGACCCTTTATCCTTTTGGTGAGGAACTTTGTGGCCTCTCCAGCTGCTGCAAGTGTCGGGTCAGATACATTCCGAATGGGGCATTGTACTCAATCATTGGTCTGATGAGTGATGAGTAAAGGGAGACTATGACCTCCCTTGATCTAGATGAGAATCCCTTCATGATAAGGTGGGCAATGTAGAAGGTCTTCCTAACTACTTTAGCTACATGGGTGTCGAATGACAGACTACTATCAACCTGGGTCCCCAGGTCCCTGATAACTTCTTCTGTGCTCAGTGGATTGCCACCTATTTGGTAGCTAGGGGTAACCTTGTTTTTCCCGAAGGGTATGACTATGCATTTTTGGCATTTAACTTTAGGCCGTGGCTCTGGCACCAGTTATCCGTTTCTGTGAGACCCTTCTGAAGGATATCTGTGTCAGATGTGTTTTCTACTATGGCGCCCAGTTTGCAGTCATCTGCAAACTTTGTCAGCCATAACCCTCCTGTGTTTGCTTGTACTTCGGAAAAGTAGATGCCAAACAAGAGTGGGCCCAGGACTGAGCCCTGTGGGACACCACTTGTGACAGGCTTTGAGTCTGACATGGCGCCAGCAGCTCTGACCCTGTGGGTTCTGTCACTCAGCCAGTTTGCAACCCATCTTGTGATGTATGGGTTGACATTTAAGCTGATGAGTTTTTCAATGATACCCGAATGGGGTATTGTATCGAAGGCCTTAGCCAGATCGAGGTAGGCTGTATGGACTGCCTTTCCCTCATCAATGGCTTTGGTGACTGTTTGAAAAAGTCAACCAAGTTTAAAAGGCATGATCTGCCTTTGACAAAGCCAAACTGGGTTGGATCCAAAGTCTGCAAATTCCCTATGTCTTTATTTATGAGGTCCATTATGATCCTCTCCATGGCTTTGCAGATAAGGCTTGTCAAGCTAATGGGCGGTAATTTCCAGGGTCGGTGGAGGCACCGCCTTTGTGAAGTGGTACCACAGTTGCAGTGCGCCACTCCTGGAGTGTATCCAGAGGTAAGACTTTGATTAAACAGCTGTCCTAGCTGTGGGTTTAATTCCTCATTGAGTTCATGGAGCACACAGCCGGGGACACCATCAGGTCCCATGGATGCTGTGTTTTTGCTTTGGAGAGAGCAGTTCTCACTTGGGCGCTGGAGATGTTTGGGGGCTGCAATCGTTTGGTATAGATATCTCTCCTTTGGGGAGGGGAGAAGTTTGCACTGAACCTGTCAGCCAGTATGTTGGCAATGTCTGTAGGATCAGTAATCTTCACATCATTTTGAACTAGCTCTGAGCATATCTGGGAGTTTCCTCCCAGGTTTCTAACATAGCTAAAGAAGGCCTTATGATTGTCTTTTGAGTCTTTAGCTATTTTTCTCTCGAAATTTGCTTTGGATGATTTTATGAGAGCTCTTAGTTTTTACTTATAGTGATCAAGGGTGTCTTACCTTTTAAGGATTTTGCTCTATCTTGTAGTAGCTTCCTCCTTTTGTTGTAGAGTTTGTTTATGGCTGGGGTCCACCAGACTGGATGCTTGCCTTTGGTACAAAGAGTCTTTGTTTTGCTTGGGATTGCCTTATCCATGCAGTCCTGCAGGTGCTGGTAGAAGGCATTTGTAAGTGATTCAGCGGCTTGAGTACTGTTTTCCGCGGCTCGGGGCCTTAAAGAAGACCACACTAGTCTTTAGAAGTGTGAAGTCGGCTTTTGAGAAGTTCTTTACTGTGGTCTTTTTTATTTCAGGTGGGAGAGGGATGAGGACCTCCAGCGAGATTAGTTTGTGGTCTGATCTCACCAGTGAGGGGACACCTCCGTGTTGAACATTGTGCTCCCATGTTCGTGATGATGAGATCAAGTATGTTATCTCCTCTTGTGGGGATGGTGACTAGTTGTTCCATGGCATTTGAGTTTATGAATTCCAGGAACTTTTGGGCTAGGGTGTTTGGGCTTGAGTAGTGTTCCCAGTCTATATTAGGGTAATTGAAGTCACCTAGCATGATGGTGTTTGGTGATACATTTATCCCCTCTAGTGTTTTCAGGAAGGCCATGTGAGGTTCCTGAGTTTGTGAGGGTGGCCTGTAACATGCTACAATTTGCAGAGCAGTCTTGCCTATGGTTAATTGCACCTGGATGGTCTCCGATGCATCGTGCATTGCCACCAGTCTTGAGGTGTGGGTGTCCTTGATGAATATTTATGTTTATTTATAGTTGCTTTGTAGTTTTCAATATTTTGAGATTCGATGTTATGAGTTTTAGATGTTTTGAAGATTAGATGTTATGCCCCGGGATTCATGAAGCTTGCGCCAGGCGCAGAAGTAGCAGCAGCGATCTAACGCCAAATATGGCCACCGAGCGATTCAGGTACGAGCTGTTTCCATGTGCACTACCAGCGTACTCCAGAGTTGTGCAGCTCCTGGCGCATGTATGCTAATTACCCCATGCGCAGCAATGTAGCATGCAAATTAAGGTATACAGCGATTCATGAAGTGGTGCAGGTGTAGCGTAAGCATGCAGAAATGTAAACCAAAAAAACGGTTTACATTTTTTCAAACATAAAATCGGAGCCATGAAAGCAGAACAAACTTATGTATTATAATGTTAATATATGCCAATGGTTAAATATATAGCCAATGGCATAAAAAAACATGCACAACACATAAAAAATAACATTTAATATCATGGCCACACTAACGCACAATAACCTACCACTAAGCTACCTGAGATTTACCAATGGCAGCTGTGTATACTGACAGGTTAAAACACAAACGGTAGGAATGTGTGGAAATAGGACAAACCGACATGTACCCATGAAAGGTGTATGCTATATATATATATATATATATATATATATATATATAAATATATATATATATATATATATATATATATATATATATATATATATATATATATAGGGAGAGAGAGAGGGAGAGAGAGCAATATATGTCGATATATGGGGATATACATATATATGTAGATATATAGATAGGTTAACAACATCTACATAGCCATGGAGGTACATATAAATGGGATACCTACCAAATACCGACTGCTTGACATACCCACGCGCGTAATCACGAGGCTTAAAGTCTGAAAGACCACAGTACCAAAACACCAGAAGCACGACGTTTAAAATCCCGATGTTAAGGGACATTTAGTCAGTGCTTTTGGTGTTGCTGTTCAGGTAGGTTACTGTGTGTAAATGTGTTTCTGAGGGCTGTAGTGTGTGTAAGTGTGTGTTCTGAGTGTGGTGTGTGTTCCTGGGGGACTGTAATTTGTGGGTGTGGGTTTGCTTGGTGCATCTGTTTGTGCGATCTAGGAGGTAGAATATTAAAGAGGGGGTGTGTGGGGGTGCAGCCACCCACATGGGAGGTATAGGGGGGCTTGCCCACCTGCTCATACATAGTGTAGGATGGTTTGTTCAGATGTGGTGGGTAGCAGTGTGTGTGTGTGTGTGTGTGTGTGTGTGTGTGTGTGTGTGTGTGTGTGTGTGTGTGTGTGTGTTCCATGTTTCTGTCACTTTCACAAGTTAGACTGTCGCTGTCGATAATGTGGGATATGGGAGTCCGGATCCGGTACTGTGGGCGTCGGAATTTTGTGCTTTCGGGATTCTGTAGGTATCCCGTATACAACGGTTGAAGTGTTCATATATGAGTATAACATGGACCATAGCAATCACACATTCCGCCATGACCAAACTTTATGAACAAAGGATATGGAGAGTATAAGCCTATACACTATTGCAAATATGTGCTATGGACATGATCCAATGATAGGGTTACCACCTGTCCCACTTTGCGAGGGACAGTCCCTTTTTGGGCGGTTGTGTCCTGACCAAAAATATTAAACATGGTAAATGTCCTGAGATTATAGAACATAATTATGCCTCATATGTAATGTAATAGTTGCATACAATAGTTCTTTCTGTATATAAAGTACCTACATGTTACAAGAAACAGGATAAGCAACTAAACTGCTACAAGATTAAGCTTATATTTAGGCAAAAAAGGAAAGTTCTATCCCTTGTACTGGCCGTGGGTTTGTGTCGGCCTGTAAAATCTGATGTGTGTCCCAAATATGTCCCACTATGGCCATTTGAAAAGGTGGCAACCCTAGTCAAAGAGGGTCAGTCACCAACACAACTCCAATGACTGCAAATTCCTATGACAGAAATACACAGCTTTCATGTAGCAACACTTTATTACATTCCGATGTATTGCTGAAAGGATTCAAGGACTAACATCACCTGCATGCTATACAGGAACCAATTAACAGTGTCGTAATGAATCAGCCTGCAATTAGCATAGTATTAGTCCACTAAAGGATAGGTGTTCAAATAGGGAAGGAACCCTCATGCACATATCGATTATGTTTAAAAGCAGTTCCTGCACACCTGCATCTGCTATGTACACCCACCAACATCACCCCCACACCCAAACAAATTGCAGTACAAACTATAATAACATCACAAATCATTCAGTCACTGTACGACATCTACAGAAGCCTTAACATACTTTGTCAGAGACACACTAACATGGCCCTATGTGAAATAGTTGCTGTTATACAATGAACAGCTGCTGATATTACAGGGCTTGTTTGCACTAATCTCATTTCAGAGGGTTGTGTGTACACCGGGAAGTGTTACCAATTATTGATTAACAGCACAGGATGATACACAGGTACACCAAACCAAGGATGTCTGGTGAGCACACTGTAAACCACCTAAAATTTCATGCATAGCCATACAGCCTTGAACTGCCCAAACATCCTTGCCAGACTGAAACATCTGCAGAGGTATCAGGTACAAACAACCCCTGCATAAATAGCAATGTTCTGAAATTTAACAGCTGCACTCACATGTAGAACAACATCTTCTAGCCATTACACACAATCCACGGGAGTCATGAAGCTAATATATCTCTGTCTGTCTCCATATAGCTGTTGAAATACATCACAAACAACACATCCAGGCCATCTTCCTTGAAAGTAAGGCAAAGAGACAATGCCCAAGTGGAGTACTCAATTATACACCACTGTTGCCATAGTATTGGCTAATGGAGTAGCTGCACAGCTGATGTGCATCTAATTAACTACTTTGGAACAGCAATTGGTGGTCAGGATAGCACGTTACTGATATTTAACTATAAAAGGATGGCTTATCACACATTCAAACCATCTGTATATACCAGTAGAATGTTACAAAGAAGATTGAATCACAAACTGAAAAGGATTGAAATAACAGTCAACGACACCTCGGGCTACTAATAAGGTATGTAGAACACTCAGTATGTCTGTGTATGTAGTACCTGTTCCGTAATATTTAAAGTGTACGCAATGCATATAGTGGAAGCAGTTATCTTGTAATGATGTATTGTTGAGCATAGTAACACTTGTAGTATTTATATGTGTACTGCTGTAGGTCACAAGGCAAACACCGCATACACCACAAGGGATGCTATATAAGGGCTTTGAACCCAACTAATCCTCACCAGCCACTGCCAGTGGCAGGGTTGGTCCAACAAGTATGTGCTATAGCAGGGGATAGTATATGTTGATATAGTGTAACAGTAGGCATATGTATGGGTGTATTACTGAGAATAACATGTCGAAGGCTGGCCTACTGTGCAATTATGATATACATTGCGGGATATTGTGCCAATAACTGTGTAATGTATAGTATTGTAGGCAGATATGTATTACAAGTTACATAGCATTACTGTTATGTTAGGCAAACATTAGTTATGTCTACTGGCATTTACAATACACAATAACAGGATACATATGACTTGTAGTCACCCGACAGTTTAACAGCATGATAGCAATGTAAAATGGAAGAGCTAGTTAACTATCCATGCACATAAGAGTTCAAAGGTAGGTACTAGGCTGTCTGCCCACAGGTATTTATAAGCCTAGCTAGAGTGTGTTGGCTTCTGCCACCCCCTTAGGTTAGTTCTCTGTGCCTCTGAACGTCAGAGCCATTAGTTCCCTGTGCCTCTGTCCAGCAGAGCCACTGCAGTGATCACCGGGATACATGTCTGTCTCCCATCCACCCGTCAAGGTTTCTCTTGAAGAGTGCTAGTGAGTGGCCCTGCCTGATGTACATTGGAATCATGTTCCAAAGCATGGGGAGTCTCTGGGTCAGGGATCTATCCGTCCAGCACATCCTAGTCATCGTTGTGGTTAGGTGTATATCCCTAGAGCATGTGGCTCTCAGGGGCTTCTGTTTAGGTGGAGCATATCCAGCAATACTGGGATGGACATGGGCCTTGTATGTCAAGCAGAGATCACCTGTGAGTACGCGGTATGCAACCGAGTACAGCTGGAGTTTCTTTACTTGGGCTGCATAGGTCATCTGTTTGAGGTCAGTAACCCTCTTAGTGTGGTATTGTTGTGGTCTTCCAAGCTGCTGCAGTTGTCTTGTAAGGTACATCCCAAATGGGGTGTTGTGTCCTTCAATGGGTCTAATAAGTCATGAGTAGAGAGCCACAATAGCTTCCTTTGTTCTGGATGCAAACCCATTAGAAATTAGGGTGGCCATGTAGAAGGATATTTTAACCACCTTGGCATTATGATTATCAAAGGATAGATTGCTATCTACTGCAGTTCCCAGATACCTTAATACCTTTTTTGTATGTAGGGGACTAGCACCTATGTGGTAGTCTGTGGGTAATTAGTTTTATCTTAAGGGGATGACTATGCACTTTGTGGCATTCAGCTTGAGGCCATGATATTGACAACAGGTATCCGTCTCAGTGCGACCCTTCCAGAGGGTGTCTGTATCAGTTGGGGAAAAAATAATGGCCCCTAGTTTGCAGTCATCTTCAAACCTTTCAGCCAAAGCCCTGCTGTGCTTGCCTGTACCTCAGAGAAGTATATACCGAACATGAGGGGTCCTAGGACTGAGCCCTGGAGGACGCCACTTGTAACTGGTCTACAGTCGGACCTAGGGTATGCAACTCCCACTGTGGTTCTGTCCATGAGCCACTTTGCAAACCATCTCATGATGTAGGGGTTAATGTTCAGGTGGATGGGTATATCGATAATACCAGAATGGGAAATGGTGATGAAAGCCTTTGAGAGATCAAGGTAGACTGTGCAGACCTCCTTACCCTCATCTAATGCCTTGGTAATTGTCTCAAAGAAGTACACCAGGTTTAGGAGGCATGGTCTGCCCTTAACCAAGGCAAACTGGGATGGGTCAAAGTTTTGGAGGTACCCAATGTCTCTGTGACTGAGATCCATGATGATGTGTTCCATAGCCTTGTAGGCCAGGCTAGTCAGGCCTATAGGGCAATAGGTCCCATGGTCCATTGTGACACCACCTTTGTTGAGTGGGATAACTGTTGCTGTGTGCCATTCAGGGGGTACAAAGCCTGATGCAAAGCTATTATTGAACATGGTGCATACATGGGAGCCAGTACGTTCTGAAGTTCATGTAAAACGCAACCTGGGATGTTGTCCAGTCCCATGGATACTGTGATATTTGCTTTAGAGTGTGCAGCTTTTACCTTCATAGTTGTGATTACAGGGAGTCTGCATTCATCCTGTATAGATATGGGCCCTTTAGGGGGTGAGAGGGGGGAAAGGTAGCACTGATCCTATCTTCCAGGATGTTGGCAATATCAGTTGGTTCTGTAATGTTCGTGCTTTTGTGCTGTAACTCAGAGCAGATCTGGGAATTGACATTGAGATATTTGATATAGCTATAGAATGCTTTGTGGCTGTCACTGGAATTAGTGGTGGTTTTGTTTCCATAGCTAGCTTTGGAGGATCTTATAAGGGATCTCAGCTTCTTACTGAGGCTGACCAGGGAGCTCCTCCACGCATGGGATTGTACTCTCTTTTGCAACAGTGTATTCCTTCTGTTATACAGTTTGTTTATGGCAGGGGACCACCAGATTAGCTTCCTTAATTAGGAGTATAGCGACTTGGTTCTGTTTGGGATAGCACGATCCATGCACTCATGTAAGTGCTTATAGAGTGCATTTGTGTAGGATTCAGCAGTTGTAGCTGTATAGTCCATCTGCATGGGTGTCATGAAGTTTACCACGTCTGTCTTAAGAAGAATGAAGTTGGCTTTGTAGACATATTATACTGTGGTTCCCTTAATGGGAGCGGGATGTGGATGTCAAGGGTGTTTACGTTATGGTCAGATCGCACCAACAAGGAGTTGACTTCAGGTGTGGAACACCATTCACTCATGTTGGTAATGCCTAGGTTTAGGATATTGTTGCCCCTGGTGGGTGTGTGGATAAGTTGATCCAGGGCATTGGTGTTTATGAATTCCAGAAAGTGTTGAGCTAATGAATTGGTACACGATTAGTTTTCCCAGTTAATGGTGGGGTAGGTGAAGTGGTCCATTAGTAGGGTGTTTGGTTGAACCCTAATAATTTCCAGTACCTCAAGAAAAGATGAGTGGGAATCTTGGGGCATGGTGGGGGATCTGTAGCAAGCTATGATTTGGATTGCATTTTAGCCCAGAGGTAGTTGCACTTGGATAACCTCAGATGCATTGTGCTAAGCAACTAGCCTGGAGGGGTGGATATCCTTAATGAATATGGACACACCTCCACCTTGGGTGTTCCGGTCCAGGTTACATGGCCGAAAAGTGTGCTATGAGTTCTAGCCTGGTAGTGCAGGGGTGCTCTCTGGAGCCTTGAACCAGGTCTCAGTCACTGCACAGATATCAATGTTCTCCATTACAGGGAGTGCCTCGAGTGAGTGCATGTTGAGATTTAGACTTCCAGCATTGAGTAGCATTACCCTCAGTTTGTGCTTGCCTGTTCCTGTTATGGTGGTGAATATGTTATGTGAACCTTGCCTAAAGAAGGCACTATAGGGGCAACAAGAGCCTTAGCCAGTATCCAGAATCCCAGGGGCGACAGATGCAGGCTATCTGTGGCAAAGCATCATGGTCTGTTGACCATGTCATCCCAAGCAGACAGATGCTGGATCCCCTTAGAATGACACCAGAAGCTTAGCCAATTGTTGAAGTCAATCATTTTGTCCTTGTACTGCAGTATCATTCTAGGTGATGGCTAAGGTCATACCTGCCTGGCCTACAAGTTCGGAGAGCTCTTCCATATCTCTTTTCAGGTAGTCCAGGGAGGTACGTCTCAGGTCATTCACACCAACATGGACAATGACAGAGTCATATCTGTACTTGTTGTGGAGTGACCTAAGTGCGTGGGTTATGTGGTGGATCCTGTTACCCGACATGCAGCTGACAGTAACCTTCTCCTTGTTTAGCCTGGCGAGTGGGACGTCAGCATGCCTGACTATAGAGTCACCTATGACTAGTGTGTTGGGTATGCTGATTTGCCTTATTGGCTGTGGTTGAATGGCACACTGACTCTGTGAGCTATGTGCCATTGGGGTTGTGTTGGGATTGGAGGCTGCTTGCGTTTCTGCTTTGGAGGTCTCTGTTGCTTAGACAGATTATTACTGAGAGCCTCCGCAAATGTTTTTGTGTTACTATGTGTGGATTATGGTGGTGTAGATTCAGTGAGACTATGTGATGAGTGTGGTGTGGTGCAAATGTTTACCTTCTCCACATGACTGTCAGGGTCAGTCTTGGTTGGAGAGAGCTTTACCTCCAGTTTGGCAGGATAAGTGCATCTCTCACAGGTTGTAGTGTTGGGTGGTAGGCGGAGAGGGTTGTCTGTGTACATGAGGCAATGTCTACATTGCCTCAAGATGTCCAGATTCATCAGATAGACAGGAGAGAACACTGGCAGCTGACCCTTGGACATGCCTGAATATAAAAGTAATTTCCCCTAGATAATTGAGGAAATTGAGTACAAGAGCTATTTTACTCTAAGCAAGTGAGAAAAGTATGTACAAAAACTGTTTACCTCTAGGTAATGAGGAAGATTGAGTGCTATAGTAATTAGTAGCTTACATAGTGCTTACAAGTTCTGAACAAGTGCTGAGCATGAAGAAGCAATCCAGATAGGGTCTTGGATAACATAAACACACTGCCCCCCAACAGGTACACAATCATATATCCATGTACACTACAGAGCCCCCGTACCCACAACTATGCAGGTACAAGCTGCACTCAGGCTGCATGGGACCTGTCCACATCCCAGGTTGTATCATACACATATGGCAAAACAAGTTGCTCTCCACATACACATCATGTAAAAAATAGCTTTATGTCAGGCTGTGT
The DNA here is from genome assembly GCF_019279795.1 of Protopterus annectens. Lineage (NCBI taxonomy): Eukaryota > Metazoa > Chordata > Ceratodontiformes > Protopteridae > Protopterus > Protopterus annectens. Next base: position 1,167,699,776 of record NC_056732.1, on the reverse strand, counting down.
ACACACTGAATGGTGCACACCAACATGTATCACAACCCACAAAGCGGGAGACACCACTGATAATGGGAAGTACTGAACTACTACCCTGCTGAGTCTGGTCTGATAGGCCATGAACCTTGATCAAATTATTTGATGTCAGCCGTACAGATGTAGATGACAGTAAGGTTGATTTTACACTGCATATCATAACCTTGCCAGGTCATAGGACATCATCACCCATACTGTGTTCCACCTACACTCAGTATACTAGATGTACATTTCTATGTCACAGGAGTGTTTTGCAATGGGACTGCTGGCAGAACCAGCACTACAGAAGGTGTCTGAATAATACATGCACACCACACCAGTGCCATCTACAGTAAGACAGGGTTAATTAATTGTACTCCCTCTCATTGTAGTCCATACCACACAGACTAACAGAAGGCATCTGCCTACTGAAGTATGAGAATGACTATGACCTAGGAGCAATAGCTGACTCAGAGTGTTGTGGACAACATACAGAAGGGGCTTTGTGGGTGAGGTGTGTGACATATGGCCACAATCTGACAATTACATATTGCATTGTCACCCCTATGTTAATAACCCTGTACCCATAAACTATCACCTAGGCAGCGGTCAACATAATGGACACTGTGTGTAAGGGATGCAGCTGGGCAGTTGTCTTTCCTGTGATAGTTACATCACCACACCTGTCAGGTAGTCATATGTGGCAACCCTAGTCATGACAGGGTGCCATCCATGAATATAGAGATCATTGTCCAGCCATACACAACACTCAAGTGACCCGTATCAGATCACGTATTTCCTTTAAGGGGTATTGGCCATGTTCAGATGGCCTACACCAGCCTTCCCATTCCCCATCTCCACTATGTAGCATGATGCCTACCCTGAATAAATCCTTGTCCAACCCAGTGATGTTGGACATGCTACATGTACACATCCTGATCTCAAACACATACTTCATGGACATCCACCTTCCTAGTACTAGGATCACCACATGCTGGACAGATCATCAGCCCATACACTTTGCATAGTCCTGCCATACTATGCATTCCTGTCCAGCAAAATGGCACATCGCCCCCCTCTCAGACATGGTGTGATGACCGCATGGTAAATGTATCATTAACCCTGTGGATCAGTTATGTGGCACTGCTCCACTTGGCCCCAGAGACCCACCTGTCAGCTACAGCTAGGTAACCTTTCATCCTAGATTCATACATGGCCCAGGGCATATAGCGTACTAGTTGACTTTGACTGTACATGCTATAGTTGATATCCATCCCTGCAAATACCATCTGGCTAGCCAGTGTCCCATGTGTATCACATGTGCAACACAGGAGATACATGGCAGGATGTTGAATTGTTGTACAGTGCCATGTAGATGTATATGGCAAAACACATACATGTAAAACCTTCCATGAGCAAGTCTGCAGGGTCACAGGTCATGTCCGTTAAGGCAGTGTAAGTCTTTATATGTGACATATACACAGCATCAAGGTCGACTGCATTAATGTGGACACATCCAGCCATGTGCTGATAGATAGGAACACCAGTACAGGCAAAGAGACATGCCCACATCAAGACAGAATCAACATGGAGTATGCGCAATGTAATCAGGTGACACACACACATATATATGGTGATAATATCCAATCACCACTTAGTGTCACATGTGTGTGACACAAACATGTCAGTGGTGTCAGTGTCATGTAGATTTGCAAAGACAACTATTTAATCATAATAAATGCGATACACATGTATGCTCAGCTGTAGCTCTGTATGTCTCTGTGAGTTACTGTGACCTGTCTCCATCATTATGTCTTCCAGGTATGCCGTGTGCTAGGCTACGCCTTTATACCTGCTTGGATGATGAGGCCCTCATCCCATACCTGCATGACAATCATGATATCCTGTTCAGCCATGTGCCACAGGATGCACAGCAGCGGGATGCCCTGTGGATGGAACTTTGCAGGAGGGTTAATGATGTGGGTGGCCACAACCGCACATACCAACTGGTGCGCAGACACTGCACAGACCTCATTAGATGGGCGAAACAGCATGCAAATGCAATCACAGGGAAACAAAGTGCAACAGGTGGTGGGCCACCAAACCAGCCCCCACTCACACATACCAAGGAGCTACTGGCCAATCTGGGAACACCTGCAGAACAGCATCCACAAGCCTTAGCCGATATTGTGGTGGTGGGTGTCTTTCAACCACTGAGCCTGAAGTTGCCTGGTAAGTCTCTACTACACCTATAACAACTATATTCCATATAGTTACATGTGCCACTGTACAATATGTAATATAACATCATATGCAAGGCATGTATACACACATGCCGCATACTATAGTATGCTACTCTGTGTATGCACACATGTCCATACATCATAATATAGTCTATTGTACGGGTGTATGTGTTAACATGCATATTGCACCCTGTAGCTATCATACAGGCATGGATAATGCTCATACTGCTGTGTTACTCCTATTTAGGTACCTCTGGTGTTCCGCTGAGACAGCAGCCCATTGCAGGTGAGACTGTTATTATTTATAAGGCGTCTTAATGCAGAGATCTATCTGCCATGTGGCCATTTACCACATATACACATAATGAATGGTCCTGTCACAATATACAGGTTGGAACTGCAATGCATCACAATGGCTAATCATGTGCAATACTTGCAAACTATATGAAACACCGACATGAAACCTCACAAAGTGTCATTGCCTGATGTGTGGACAGCTGTGCATACAACGGTGGAGGTGCTGTTCACTGTAGGGACATGTATTACAGATCAGAACTACACATGTGGGGAATACAAACAGTACTACACAGTGAGCTGGATTATGGCCAACCCACAGGATTCACTGGTGTGGATCATAGCCCTGCTATGAAGTTCACACAATATGATGTGCTATCTTGACATGTCCATGACATCTAGTGGCCTGGCTGCAACACTGCCTAACTATCTTGAAAAACATATCCTACATACCACCCTTTGTCTGCATAACCCTGTAGTCAGTGGAGCATATGACAGCTATGGGTGTATGTCATATGGGACAATACGGACATGTGAAATAGACGCCTGTCACAATAATTTGGCCAACACATGTACACACATGGTCATGGAGGATGGCCAGAGACATGCAGCAACACACACACTAGACGTGATGTGCTTGTGTGTACACCCTGTCGTACACTGGCTCCACATGGTCCAACTATGGCCTTTGTGTAATGGTTATATTGCAGATGTGGAACAATAGACATACTGCAGGCCTGTGCACATCTTGTGTAGGCGTGACATCAATCCACCACATAAGATGTGTTGAACATCTTGAGTGCGTCACGACATGACAGCAGTCACCTGTACAGTAATCGCATCAGCCCACAGATACAGTACATTCCCCTTGCTGGTGTCGGACATCAATGTCATCCTTGCTCCTCATGTGTGTGTGTGTGTGTGTGTGTGTGTGTGTGTGTGTGTGTGTGTGTGTGCGGTACACAGATGTCATGTGGGACATGGTGTACCGACAAGTTTGCCATGTCTGGCCATAGCTGCCTGTCAGCAGAAATATGGTTGCAGATGTGCAGGGGTGTCATCCATATAACCTTCAGTGACCTGTGTCACACATTCCACATCATGGTTTAGAGTGTATACACCTCAGTGATGTGGGTCACATTCCACAGTATATATGTATTGAATCTGAACACAGTCATGGCTATGAACTGTGTCTCTAACCCACACTGTATAGCAATAGATATGCCTCATGTTTCCCCGCAATGGCCATGCACATCAACTAAATGTGCAATATATCCATAGGGTGGTCAGACAACACGGCATTGAGACACCATTGCCCCATTGTATATTTGACAGGACAACATTGTGTTAAACATGTATGCAGGTCATTGCACATGTCAGCAGATCACATGACATAGTACATGTGATTGTCAATGTCATATGCCACACATCAGGCAGGTGTACTGTTAACCTGTGCTGGTCTACATGGTGTAACACAGGGATGTATGCTAACTACTACTATGATTGTGTAATTTGCATGCCTTCTGCTATGACACATGCATGCTGTTGTGTGCAACCCAGGGATGTATGATAACTACCACTATTATTGTCTGCGCTGCATGCCGTCTGCCGTATCACATGCATTTTGCATGCCTTCTGCCATATTACATGCATGTTGGGTGCCATATCACATGTATGTTGGGTGCGCCGTCTGCCATATCACATGCATGTTGCATGCCTTCTGCCATATCACATGCATGTTGGGTGCGCCGTCTGCCTTATCACATGCATGTTGCATGCCTTCTGCCATATCACATGCATATTGGGTGCCATAGCGTGTGTGTGTCTGTGTGTGTGTCTGTGTCTGTCTATTGTATAGATTGTAATGTGCAGTTCTTGTCTGCCCCACACAGGTGATGTAGGTGCGTTCCTCTCCTGTGGTCCATCTGATGTTAGTGTCCCCACAGACTCTAGCAATGATGATGAACAGGCAGGGTTGACAGGAGCTGAATCTGTGCCATTGGCTGCCATTCCACCTATATAACCCTCATCCACACACAGAGATCCCATGCCTACACATACCCCCTCGCCAGTGGCCATAGAGGAAGGACAGTTGACGTGTGGTAGCTTGGAACAGGAAAGTGTGGGGGCCATGGAAGGTGTGCCTGCATACCATGGTGTCAGACAACTGACTGGTGATGCCCCACACAGGCACATGGCCAGTGCAGCTCATAGGTGGACCTCTGGCCAACATTCCCTTGCAAGACAAAACACAGCAGCTGGTGTCACCAGACGCATGTTTCAGGCTGTAAGGGAGGCACATGCACATGCTGAACATTACAACAGAGAAGATCAGAGGCTTCAGAGGGCTGCTGTCCATTCTTTAAACAACAACATTCAGGCAATGGTAAATGCTCAACAGCAGATTGCTGAAGCTTTGGATAGACGATTGGGTGACATGGTTGGAGACCTTGACCATGGCATGACAATCTGCGAGCGTGAGCTGTCTGTGTTGGAACATCTGGTAGGAGTGAGGCATTGGGCACATGTTCGTAGGCCTGCTACATCACCTGTTTCAGGTCTACGTGAATGAGCTACCACACATGCCCACTCCCATAGTGGCAGGAGCAGCAGCAGTGCAGCTGGTGCTGTGCTGTCCACACCATGACACAGCAGGCCACGTGCACGTGGCCCTGGATGGTCCCAACAAGGACATGGTTCCAGTGGACATGTGTCATCAGAAAGCACCCAATCTGCATCTCTGCCTGGTAATGCCAGTGCACCCCCTGTCAGGCACAGGTCACGTGGCCGTGGGCAGACAACGTAAACTGTAAAACCTGGCCTGTACTGTCCGCACCTGTCAAAAATACCTCTGTGTAGGCCAGACACATGCCAGAACTGTGTGCATGCATACATGCACGCACACACTGGAAACATATGTAGGGCACCGCAACACACACATGCATAACATCCACACACACCCAATTAGATCAAAGGCCCTAACCCACACACATGATGTCATACAATGGTGCAGCCTAGGCCTCTGGCAAACATTATCACCCTGTGCATATGATGATGCTTGTGCCACATCCTTGTCATTCACACCATCGGTACAGGGACATGCTCATATGGTCTTTGTTTGAAAATGAGAACAAGTTAAGAAACACTAAAACAACCAAACTCAAGAGAGACTACGATGATTTTGCTAGTGGCAATATTTTTGTTTGGGCGAGACCTGGGTTGGATCGTAGGAGGACCGACAAAGATACAGAGACTTTGTTGCATGCACGACATTCGCAGAGAACTGTTTCTGTTTCTGCTTCAGCCATGACGGCTGAGCCATTGAGTGGAGCGGTGCGGTCCAGCACCACGGCTTTGTCATCAGAGCGACTTCACAGCCCGGGGCGAGGCTTGTCGACGAAGGATGACGTCCATGGCTCTGCTGCCGTGTCATCCCCCAGTCGCACCACGACATTACAGTTATGCCAGTGTCCCAGGAAGGATTCATCGACGGATGACGGTGCACACATCCCTGCGGTGATTACTCCCAATGTGGCGGCTTCTCCCCTTTTGGTTGCTTCTACTGGGACTCCTGAATTGCCGAGTGCCTCTCCGCATTCGGTGGATGGTTCTTCATCTGGATCGCATCATGCAGCAGATAACCATCTTCCTTACAGTGGGGCCCATGAGTATGTCAGTCAGGGGAGCGGAACAGCAACAGCGTCGAGATTGGGGGCCAGACCCAAGGACATGTTTCTACAACAAAATTTTCTGAACAACCTGCCCGTTCCGGTCAGAAAGAAGGGACCATGGAAACGCTCTCGGAGCGAGAGCAGGGACACACAGAACAAGAAAAGGTATCTGGACTGACTAGTGACATTAACAATATTGTTTACAATATATCTAGCCATGTTTTAAGCCCACATGAACTTTATGTACTAAATAAGGGATTGTCTTTTGTGCCTAGTAAAGAAAGCGTTTTTCATGAAGTTATCATGGATGTCATGATGTTTTGTAGGACTGCAGCCCTACGAAGTATGTTTGGATCTAACAACATTGGTAGGGCTACTTTGAGACAACCCAGTGTCTTTGTTCCCACTTTTACTGCCTCTATGAGCCTTTTTATTAATGCCTGTGAAAGAGATTTAATGGCATACTTTCACAGTGGTTTTTCACACAAATGTTACAATTTGACCTATATACAAAAACAGGCTTTGTTTGATTTGTGTAACAATAGTAATATAACTATTAAGATGGCAGATAAAGGGGGGGCTACCGTGGTCATGGATACCAGTTTTTATCTTGATAAATTGAAATCTCTCCTGTCTGATGGGGAAACTTACTTATCCATCAATCCACTTAAGGTTAAGCTTATTATAGATAGGGTACATTTATGTCTGAAACAACTTTTACAAAGGGGAGTTGTTACTGAGGATTTGTACAACTTCCTCAGGATAGATGATGTGGTGACCCCTGTTTTTAAGGGCCTTCCCAAAATACACAAGTCCCTGAATGATCCACCCATTAGACCCATTGTATCGGGCAGGAAATGGGTGACAGAAAATGCCTCGATCTGGTTGGAAACTGTTTTACGACCTGTAGTGGATGGTATTGATAATATTTTATCTGATACAGGTGGCTTTTTGAGAGCACTAGGTGAGGTAGAGAAAGGGGCTAATGATGATTCTTATCTTATGGTGACTCTGGATGTGGCCAGCCTTTTTACAGTCATTCATAATGATTATGGCATCAATGCTATAGCTGAAGTTTTACGGACAAAAGAGGTTGAGCATTCCCAGATAGAATTGACCACCACCTTGCTACGTTTAGTACTTGAACATAATGTTTTTCTGGGCCCAGACCAGTTATACCAACAAGCACAGGGTGTAGCGATGGGCACACCCTGTGCTAATACCTATGCCAACCTTGTCCTCTCACATTGGGAGGGTCACTACATTTATAATCATCCCCAATGGTGGCCACTTGTTAGGCTGTACAAACGTTATGTGGATGATGTTTTTATCCTGTGGGCAGGGGATGACAAATCATTGGATTGCTTTGTGGAATATCTTAATTCCACCACCACATTTTTCAGGTTTACAAAGGTAGCCTCACGGGACAGAATAGATTTTTTGGATGTCCTAATTACACAAACCGATACAGGATTCAGCACAGGTTTGTTTAGGAAAGATTGCTGGAAGAACACGCTCTTAACGTTTGACAGCATGCATCCCCGATTTACCTTCCCTGGAGTCATCAAGGGACAGGTAAGCAGAATATCGAGGATCTGTACTGATGAATCCAGTTTTGAAGGGGAAACTAATAAGTTAAAAAGCTTCCTGCATAATAGGGGATATCAGGGACAGATGGTGGATAGGACTATCTCTATTAGTAACGCTAAAAGGGATACTGACTATAAACCATGGCTACATTCTAGTAAATCGGTGGCTAAAGTGGGTAGGACAGAAGGACATCCCCTTAAAATGACTTTCACTTACAGTAGCAATATATATGATATCACCAACATAGTCAAAAGCAACTGGAATGTCCTCATCAGTGATGATAAGGTCAAAGATATTGTAGGTCCGGCCCCTATTTTTGGCTATAGGAAAAACAAGAATTTAAAGGACCTCTTATGTAGGGAACGCACTATGCCTGAAAGGGCTCTCTTTAAACAAGTAGGTAGTGCACCCTGTGGATCTTGTAAAGCCTGTCCCTACCTCAATAGGGATACGCTGTTCAAGCACCGCATCACAGGTAGGACGATAGAATTGAAAGCTAGGGCAACTTGCAGGACGAAGAATGTGGTGTATATGGCTGAGTGTAGTTCTTGCCCATGTTTTTATGTGGGCAAGACTAATAACATGTTTAAGGTGAGACTGTTACAACACTTATCAGCCATTAGAAATGGTGATGTTCATAATGCCCTATTTAGGCATATTAGTGATTTTCCTACACATGCTTTTACATTCAGGGCTATTGTCAATGTCACATTGAATAAGAGAGGGGGCGATATAAAACTACAAACAGAACTTGCTGAGTCTAGGTGGATCATTGAATTTATGGCTCATAAATGGCCGGGTCTAAATGATGTTGTACCTATGAAACCCGCCCTTAAAAATAGGCGTGTTTTTTATTGATTTTGATTGGTCTAGACCTGTTTTAAATGTAGTCCCAGGATGATTACAATTTGTCTGAAGAAGGGTAACACCCGAAAGCGCTAACATCTTTTTTATCTGGTTTCTGGATTTTATTCTGTTTTAATAAAGACCTCTTTTATGACAGCAGTATCCTTGTGGAGGTTTTTTCCATATTTGAATGTCCTGACTGTTTACCTCCTGTTTGGATCTTGTCAGCACCAAGCATTTTGGACTCTTTTTGGATTCGGTTTTGTGCTTATTTGGTGCAGAGCTGCTGTGGATATGCCTGCTCAAGTAAGTTTATCTTCTGATAACACTGACAGTGTACAATTTGATTTGAATGATAAAGGAACTAATATAGAGCGTTTTATCACCATGGACAACCCTTTGCTACATATGGGCTTCCATATACCAGACTATGTGGGTTCGACAGTTACAGCCCCTGCCATGGTGGACCAGAATTTTGATACACTCTTGAGAGATTACAATTTTAAAGTGGCTAAACTGCAAAGATTACAATGGCAGACTTTCCATTTTCAAGCCTGCCTGCAATATGGCATAGTCCCTCGTGGGATGAGGGTATTATGTATGCCTACTCAGGGGAGTCGCTACCCTGAGTTGTTGGCAAAATGGCAAATGATTAATATTAGAACAAGTTTCCAGTACATGGAGCTCCTCAACAGCTTCTTCTCTACAGAGATAGCCTCACTGAAGGAAGAGGTTAAGAGAATGAGCCTTCAACTGGAGACAGATTTTGTAGGACCCACCCACTCCAAACATTTGAAAGAGACTTATAAATCTTTGTTTGAAAATGAGAACAAGTTAAGAAACACTAAAACAACCAAACTCAAGAGAGACTACGATGATTTTGCTAGTGGCAATATTTTTGTTTGGGCGAGACCTGGGTTGGATCGTAGGAGGACCGACAAAGATACAGAGACTTTGTTGCATGCACGACATTCGCAGAGAACTGTTTCTGTTTCTGCTTCAGCCATGACGGCTGAGCCATTGAGTGGAGCGGTGCGGTCCAGCACCACGACTTTGTCATCAGAGCGACTTCACAGCCCGGGGCGAGGCTTGTCGACGAAGGATGACGTCCATGGCTCTGCTGCCGTGTCATCCCCCAGTCGCACCACGACATTACAGTTATGCCAGTGTCCCAGGAAGGATTCATCGACGGATGACGGTGCACACATCCCTGCGGTGATTACTCCCAATGTGGCGGCTTCTCCCCTTTTGGTTGCTTCTACTGGGACTCCTGAATTGCCGAGTGCCTCTCCGCATTCGATGGATGGTTCTTCATCTGGATCGCATCATGCAGCAGATAACCATCTTCCTTACAGTGGGGCCCATGAGTATGTCAGTCAGGGGAGCGGAACAGCAACAGCGTCGAGATTGGGGGCTAGACCCAAGGACATGTTTCTACAACAAAATTTTCTGAACAACCTGCCCGTTCCGGTCAGAAAGAAGGGACCATGGAAACGCTCTCGGAGCGAGAGCAGGGACACACAGAACAAGAAAAGGTATCTGGACTGACTAGTGACATTAACAATATTGTTTACAATATATCTAGCCATGTTTTAAGCCCACATGAACTTTATGTACTAAATAAGGGATTGTCTTTTGTGCCTAGTAAAGAAAGCGTTTTTCATGAAGTTATCATGGATGTCATGATGTTTTGTAGGACTGCAGCCCTACGAAGTATGTTTGGATCTAACAACATTGGTAGGGCTACTTTGAGACAACCCAGTGTCTTTGTTCCCACTTTTACTGCCTCTATGAGCCTTTTTATTAATGCCTGTGAAAGAGATTTAATGGCATACTTTCACAGTGGTTTTTCACACAAATATTACAATTTGACCTATATACAAAAACAGGCTTTGTTTGATTTGTGTAACAATAGTAATATAACTATTAAGATGGCAGATAAAGGGGGGGCTACCGTGGTCATGGATACCAGTTTTTATCTTGATAAATTGAAATCTCTCCTGTCTGATGGGGAAACTTACTTATCCATCAATCCACTTAAGGTTAAGCTTATTATAGATAGGGTACATTTATGTCTGAAACAACTTTTACAAAGGGGAGTTGTTACTGAGGATTTGTACAACTTCCTCAGGATAGATGATGTGGTGACCCCTGTTTTTAAGGGCCTTCCCAAAATACACAAGTCCCTGAATGATCCACCCATTAGACCCATTGTATCGGGCAGGAAATGGGTGACAGAAAATGCCTCAATCTGGTTGGAAACTGTTTTACGACCTGTAGTGGATGGTATTGATAATATTTTATCTGATACAGGTGGCTTTTTGAGAGCACTAGGTGAGGTAGAGAAAGGGGCTAATGATGATTCTTATCTTATGGTGACTCTGGATGTGGCCAGCCTTTTTGCAGTCATTCATAATGATTATGGCATCAATGCTATAGCTGAAGTTTTACGGACAAAAGAGGTTGAGCATTCCCAGATAGAATTGACCACCACCTTGCTACGTTTAGTACTTGAACATAATGTTTTTCTGGGCCCAGACCAGTTATACCAACAAGCACAGGGTGTAGCGATGGGCACACCCTGTGCTAATACCTATGCCAACCTTGTCCTCTCACATTGGGAGGGTCACTACATTTATAATCATCCCCAATGGTGGCCACTTGTTAGGCTGTACAAACGTTATGTGGATGATGTTTTTATCCTGTGGGCAGGGGATGACAAATCATTGGATTGCTTTGTGGAATATCTTAATTCCACCACCTCATTTTTCAGGTTTACAAAGGTAGCCTCACGGGACAGAATAGATTTTTTGGATGTCCTAATTACACAAACCGATACTGGATTCAGCACAGGTTTGTTTAGGAAAGATTGCTGGAAGAACACGCTCTTAACGTTTGACAGCATGCATCCCCGATTTACCTTCCTGGAGTCATCAAGGGACAGGTAAGCAGAATATCGAGGATCTGTACTGATGAATCCAGTTTTGAAGGGAAACTAATAAGTTAAAAGCTTCCTGCATAATAGGGGATATCAGGGACAGATGGTGGATAGGACTATCTCTATTAGTAAAGCTAAAAGGGATACTGACTATAAACCATGGCTACATTCTAGTAAATCGGTGGCTAAAGTGGGTAGGACAGAAGGACATCCCTTAAAATGACTTTCACTTACAGTAGCAATATATATGATATCACCAACATAGTCAAAAGCAACTGGAATGTCCTCATCAGTGATGATAAGGTCAAAGATATTGTAGGTCCGCCCCTATTTTGGCTATAGGAAAAACAAGAATTTAAAGGACCTCTTATGTAGGGAACGCACTATGCCTGAAAGGGCTCTCTTTAAACAAGTAGGTAGTGCACCCTGTGGATCTTGTAAAGCCTGTCCCTACCTCAATAGGGATACGCTGTTCAAGCACCGCATCACAGGTAGGACGATAGAATTGAAAGCTAGGGCAACTTGCAGGACGAAGAATGTGGTGTATATGGCTGAGTGTAGTTCTTGCCCATGTTTTTATGTGGGCAAGACTAATAACATGTTTAAGGTGAGACTGTTACAACACTTATCAGCCATTAGAAATGGTGATGTTCATAATGCCCTATTTAGGCATATTAGTGATTTTCCTACACATGCTTTTACATTCAGGGCTATTGTCAATGTCACATTGAATAAGAGAGGGGGCGATATAAAACTACAAACAGAACTTGCTGAGTCTAGGTGGATCATTGAATTTATGGCTCATAAATGGCCGGGTCTAAATGATGTTGTACCTATGAAACCCGCCCTTAAAAATAGGCGTGTTTTTTATTGATTTTGATTGGTCTAGACCTGTTTTAAATGTAGTCCCAGGATGATTACAATTTGTCTGAAGAAGGGTAACACCCGAAAGCGCTAACATCTTTTTTATCTGGTTTCTGGATTTTATTCTGTTTTAATAAAGACCTCTTTTATGACAGCAGTATCCTTGTGGAGGTTTTTTCCATATTTGAATGGTCTGATGCACAGGGTGAACAGACTAGGAAGATAAATGTAGATTGCAATTGTTGTGTACTGTTCACAGGCAGCAGACATACCATGTAGTACTGGTGTGCAATGCATTTTGTACTGTTAACAGTATGTGTCTTGTGTAACAACAGTAACTGCATGTTGGGCATGATGTTCTGCTTTCCTCCTTCAGGTCTAATCGCACGTACCGATGGATGTCAGAGTTTGCAGTTAGTGTCCCATATGTAAATGTGGACTACTCACAGGTATGTATGACTATACCAGCATGCACCTTGTAGCTTCCACATCACAGTTAGAATGTCCCACGTTCCAAACATGTCTACTGATCCAAGAGCATGATAGCTGTATATTACGCTACTGTGGCTACAGATGTGACATCCATAGTGGGTGACATCACAGGTACAGTTACATGGAGTGGTGAGGTAAGAGAGCGGTCTAGATGATGACAAGGGTAGAGGCCAGTGGGAAGTGTGATGCCTCATTGGGAAGCAGTAATACACATTCCCATGACAGGATGCCAACACACAACTGCACCCACACACTCAGGTATTGACACACATGTATTCAGTGGCACAGTAACACACCCACACACTCACGGATTCACTGACACAGTAACACACACTCACATGCAGTTGCTACTGTTGAGGTGACGACCCCTGCCTATGTGCAAATCATCATTACAGTACTGTGTACCTACATAATGTGCCACAGAGAATACACATGTACAGGTAGTCAGTATGGCCTAAGATCAGGGACATCAACACGGATAGTAGATTACATCGCTTGGATGGGGAGGGGACTTATCAGTTCAGTATGGTAACATACATCCTCACTCCAGGGACCACACAGCCATACACACACACACGCACACACACACACACATACACCGTGACATTCACTATTGAATACACCAATGTCACGCACATACAGGTACCTCACATGTGTGAGATACACGCTCCTGCCTATGTCCTGCTTTCTACATTGCAGCCTGTACAGATGTCTACAACAGTGTACAGGAGAGTGAGTAACAATTGAGATGTATTCTCCACCATACATGACATATATGGACACACACGCAACCACACATGCCAGTACTGTGAATCAAACTCCTGCCTAGCTCATGATATGTATGACAGACTTACATCAGTATTGTATGCATTACAAAGTGTACTGATGCTTCCTTTGGCAACAGTGCTGATATATGCACACAGGAGGTCTTAACTGTTACAGGTGTCAAGTGATTTACCTTCGGTGTCACAATGACCACTGTCTATGTTGTGTGTGTTGCCCTTCAATTAATGAAACCATTGCTTACCAGTTACACAGGTTATTGTAGGACCATGTGTGACACACCTGTGAGCTGCCCTCAGCAAACATCCATTTGCAAGGATGTCCCACCACTTAGTTATGTCCACACATCTTTCCGTACATTCAGCATATCACCATATACAGTTGGCAATGTTGAGGCTGCATTGCAACTGCATGATGTACTAAGATACACGTCACCTGCATACATCAGCAACTGCACATGCATGGTATCTGAATGCACACCACTACATGTACATGTGTGTAGGTCCTACAATCCTGTCATTTTGGCATATTTGTAGGCATTGCAATTGGTGGATATGTGTAATGACATACATGACACATTGACTGTTCTATGATATGATAGGTGTCATGGGTGACCAGTACAGAGGGAATGTTACCTCTGTCAACATTGATATCACACCTTATGTACTGTTAGCATTCAGCAGCCATGGACCTACCTTCCATGTGCATGTGTGTAATGGCTGTAGCCACCTGTCTGCACACAGGGCAACAACAGCTATGCTATTTACATATATGTTGTGTGTGTGGCATGTACATATCCAGGGCAGGTACACGTATGTCATATCCAAACATGAGGGTGGTTACTGGTGTACAGCAACAGTCAGCTGCTAATGCTGTAAATAACCGAGGGCCCCTGGTATGTGTACAGCTGACCTGGTTACAGACAGTGGTAACATTGCATTGCATAACACATGATGCAACTGTGTCAGTACATGGGTACTCTGCACAGTTGATGTAGAGCTTGGTACAGTCCACTGGTCAAGTGTCACATTGTGGTGTACTATTATATGTCCTACCACATGTATGGATGTGTGTTGGTGGTCCGAGGGCATGGTGGTGTCTGAGGTTTACACCCTAGAATGCAGCATTTGACAATGTGTGTTGCACCTGACTAATCTGTGATGCCTTTTGTGGGAGTACCAGTCAGTACATGTGAGTGGCCTCTATGTATGTTGGGACACCACCACCTGGAGTGGTCCATACCTGTGTTATGGCCCACATGTCTAGTTCTGAGGTATATGGTGGTAGTGCTATTGTGCACTACAGAGCCTTCAGCCAGGTGTTCCTCACTGCACAGATGTCAGTACTCCCCACTGTTGGATCTACAATGGGCAGCTGTGATTAAGGACGCTACACGTCTAGCACTGGTTAGCATAAGCATACAATGCAGTTGTCCTCTAGGTGTCAGAGTGTTATCCTGTGTTTAGGACATTTGCCTTGGAATGGCACTATATGGGCGAATGCGACTTAGGTATTATCCCCACTCCCTTGAATCTTGGCTGCATGGGATATGTGACAAAAGCCTGTTTACTTTCAGTCATGTCATCCCAGAATAACAAACACTACAATCTCGTAATTACAGCAGGGCATTGGCTCATTGTGTTGGTCACGCAGTTGCCACTCCTAGCAAGGCTCATTGTGTTGGTCAAGCAGTTGACACTCCTAGCAAGACATCACTGTGAGTGGTAGTATTGTGCTTGGTATAGAATGGTACATCAAAGGTGACGTACAGCAGCAGACGTTGTGTATAAGAATGGTGTCAGATATATGTAGAGCAGCGTTCCTGCTAACAATGACAACTACTAACACCAGAGTCCATTACAATGTGTTCTTTACATCTAACTGTAATAGCATGGCCACTGTGTCCTTCTGTGTTTAGAATCAGAGTGCATCCCAGACAGCCCTGTGCTACTAAGTGTATGAGCATGCCCAGTATAACCCTGTGTAAATGGACACATAGTGCATTCTGAACAGCCCTGTGCTATTAAGGGTGTGAGCATGCCCAGTGACACCTTTGTCAGTTATGTGCCTCTATGTGTATGGGCATTGCCATTGTAACCCTGTATAGTAATAGTAGTTGCCCGTTCCACAGATGGGCATACTGCAGGTCAGGATGGATTCCTAATTTAAACACATAGGTTCACAGGTATGTACATCTTAACTGCCAGCATCCCTGTTGATGTCCGCATTTCTAGAAGGTCATAATGACAGTCTTGAAATGTGTAGTCTGTGTGGCATGACTAGTAACTATGTAGTATTGTAATAGTGATCTGTAGATAGGCAGGTGTTCTGTTCCCAACACTGGCATGTGTGTGTGTGTGTGTGTGTGTCTGTGTGTGTGTGTGTGTGTGTGTGTGTGTGTGTGTGTGTGTGTGTGTGTGTGTGTGTGTGTGTTTGTGTTTGTCCCCATCTGCCTGAGGACTGAATAATGCTTTTAGACTGCTCCCACTACGTACCATTCCTATACCCACCTTTGGCAAGGCTAATGATGTCACCCACCTAGAAATACACCTCTGAGAGTGCTCTGACCCAGTAATCTCGATAGCGCGTTCTGTAACTGTGTAATGCTGTAGTGTGATAAAGTAGTTAGGTTGGTGTTCTAATCCCAGACTTACCAAGTGTGTGTGTGTGTGTGTGTGTGTGTGTGTGTGTGTGTGTGTGTGTGTTTCCCCATCTGCCTGAGGACTGAATAATGCTTTTAGACTGCTCACACTCCATACCATTCCTATACCCACCTTTGGCAAGGCTGATGATGTCACCCACCTAGAAATACACCTCTAGGAGTGCTATGACCCAGTAATCTCGGTAGCACATTCTATAACTGCGTAATGCTGTAGTGTGATAAAGTAGTTAGGTCATTGTTGTAATCCCAGACATGCCAAGTGTGAGTGTGTGTGTGTGTGTGTGTGTGTGTGTGTGTGTGTGTGTGTCTGCCTGCATGAGACAAGTACAGTGCTTTGTAGAGTATGCACTCTCTGTAAGAATCACATGACCCCCTGTGTCATTCCTGCTGTTGTCACCCACCTAGGTAACCCAGTATTCACCATAGCGCATGCCCTAAAACTGCATTGCTGCAGTGTGATACAGTACGTAGGGGTTCATATACAGGACATGGTAACTGTGTGTTTGTCTGTCACAGCCTATGTACAAGTGGCTGTGAGTGTCTTACCATTAGACATGTTGGGGAGCAGATTTTGTAGTTTTCCTATATGGTGTCCCTTATGACACATTGGCCACCTCATGAGGAGTACAGATGTCAGTCAGCCAGGGGACTATGTTGGCAAGCCATACCCCTACATCTGGCAAAAGGCCTGGTGAACAAAAGTATGCAACCCTACTAGTACCCGGTATATGTCCTGCACCCATGTGCCATGCACAAACAAACTTGCCTAGGATATCCCGCTATGTTGCTAGTACCATGCACATTGATGACAGATAATAGGCATGGTGTGAATGCAGTGGCCTGCAGAGGACATGGCACCATGTACAGCGGTACAATAGGCACATATATGCGGACATTGTGCCTTCACTATGTTCCCCACTGAATGCCTGCAACATATGTGGTGCCATCAAATGTGATCCACAGAGGCCGTACAATGCCATACACATGTGCCTTGTATGGACCAATGCCACTGACACCAGGGAATACCTGTATCATACTATCAATGCAGGTGCAGGGTCGACCTGCTCACTATAAGCAGGTTTCGCCACACCAGGCCAGTATTGGCATATCTGGGGATAACAGTCTGTGTACACAACATGTGTCTGCCAAAACAGGTACACCTGTACATGTCACAAGACAGTATTGTGGGACATGCACATCCCAGGCAATGTCCATGTGAAGGACTATCAAACACAGACATGGCATGCATTGCAAAGCTATGGCCAAACACATTGGTAACCAGGATGTCAGGGCAGATCATGCAGTACCCATCTGTGTGAGACACTGTAGACACTATACCCCTACACTGCACACCATTTTCAGGTGACGCGATGCCGAGGATTACCCCTCACCCAGCCTTGTACAGTCATCTTGCACAGCCAACCACTACACACCCATGAAGCAATGCATACATGCATGTCAGTACTGTCACCTTGTGTCTGCGTGTGGGTTATGATGCTCCCAACCACAGTCACTCCCAGTATAACCCTTGTTGGCATACCAACAGATGTCAAACACTTTCACATGTTCTAGCCCATAGAACCTCCAGATATCCCCTGTGGTGCATGTAGTCCTGTGCATTACTGCAGTGAGGCAAACTAAGTAGTTAGTTTGTGTATTTGTGGCCCTGGCAAAGAATGTCAATGTGTGTCCATTAGAGAGTGTGGTTGTGGTGACAATGGCATCCGTTCATGTGGACAGCCATGTGTGCCACACCTAATGTATGTCTACTATATCTCTGTTGCAGATGTCACTCACCTACACACATATATGTTCTTACAGCACAGCAACGTCGCCTTTGTGGCACATGTAGTAACGTCATGCACATGTAATAGTAATGACTAGTCAGGCAGGGGTTTGACCCCTGTACTGTTAGGCATGTGGCAGATGATGCTTAGGGTTAAGGCTCCAAGCCCTTCCCAGGTATACTTTGCCTGTCCCACCCACACACTCTCTGGTGGATGTGAAGGTGTACACCTGCTCAGCAGCAGCATGTGTATTGTAAGTGATGGACATGATCAGGTGATGGCCTCTGCACCTATTGCAGTCCTCCTCTAGCTGATTGCATGTGGAACAGCTGTAATGGTGTTCCCATAGCCATTCACATGATAAACACAGTACACTATCTAGGGAAAACATGTTGGTATTTGGCCATGACAGTCGCTGTGAGTGGTACCTGGATGTGGTGTTCTGACACGGCATCACCGATGATATCTGGATGTACCTCAAACATTATACACAGTGAGAAATAGCCTAAAGACAGAAGGGTGATGTGCCACACATGACTACAGCATGTAAGTGTAGCTATGCTGCATTGAGACTACTGCCTGTTTAACATGTGTGTGGTAATGGCTATTCTGCATGTTTTAATATAGACATGACAGTACTCTGTTTGTGAGGGACCCCCATCTGTAGGGCCATTTCTGAACTGGTCAGTGTGTGCAACCATTTGTTTCCTACGTTACACACTGAACACACATCTGTGCACAGCAGAAGCATAGTGTGAGGACTGCAGACAGTACATGATGATAGGGATGTGTTACTACCATCGCATCCCTGACTGGACATGTCTCACATGAAACAGTGGTATGACAGACACTGTCTGGGGTTCCCAGTGACAAGCCAATAATGGGCAACTTTTCATAGCTGCGGTCACACGTCTACTACACAGTGTACAGATGGCATGCAGTATATATGCATATATTGTGCTCCCTCTGCAAATGCATACCATCTGTTGTGTTGGGTTGATGGTGATATCTATGCATACTGTTGTAGGTAATCCTGTATGCTGGTGTCTTTCACTAAGCCATATGTGGGTTTAAACTGCAACACCAGAGGCTGAATGGGTTGGGAGGTCCCGGTAGAACCTCCTGTCCCACTTCAGCTGACCATGGCACTGGGCACTAGCACTTCTGGGGCCCAGCCTTGGACATCAACCTCTGCTGGCTCTGCACCATCTTCTGGTGGTACCACCACTGAGGATGGAGCATGTCCCCCCTGAGAGCAGGACCAGACAGGTACATGTCTGCTGTCGTGCGGTCCCGGACGTGTTGAGTTGGGGGCTCATTAAGGGGTTCCGTAGCCAGAAACGCAAGCTCAAGGGTGGAGTTTCACATTTACAGGGTAATGCTGCCCCTCCTGGACAGCTCCCAGCACTGCCTCCTTTGCAGCTGTTTAGGTGTAGTGGCAGAATAACACATGTCTGTCTGAGGGAGTGTTGAGATCACATAGAACACCACTACATAATACAGGTGTCGCTGGTGTTTCCTGTTTCATTCATTTGTAATGCTTTGCTGCCACATGGTATGTTCCTGATATATCTCTATATATGTATGTACCTATATGCTGGACATAAACACTCACATATACATCTACATGATGGGATACATTCCTATACTGTTGAATGGCTGCGCTGTATGATATGTTTGTGGTACTGTCCGTTGTCTGTATATCTGCCATGGCGTATTGGTAATTCACATTAGCTGTGTGTGCAGGGTCCTGGTTCCGAGCCTTGCAGAGAACGTTTATTTGGTTGCAGGGCAGAACAAGGCCATTTGATACGGAGGGAGTAAGGCACATTAAAGCAGTTGGGAGCGGGTGTGCATGGGTTTGCATGGTGTTAAACACTGCTGACCTCTGGTTACAGCTTCTTACACTCTGTTAGCCTCTACATTGCTTTACCAGTGCAATACTCGCATACTGGTAGCCAAACAGGCTTACACCCGCTCGCTCCCGCACTTGCAAATGCACTGACGTTGGTGCTTGTATCTGACACTCACACCCCTGGGTGGGAGCGAGGACCACAATATTACCTTGTGATGCCTATTACATCAGACTACATGACTACAGTATCGGGAATGGCTGCCCATTAGGCAATGGCATGGCATTCTACTGTACGGAACCAGCGGCCTGTCCAGTGAATTAATCACATTATTCGTGTGTTCCTCATGCAATCTTCTCCTGTCTGGCTGATACATGGGAACTGGGACTCTTCAATACAGACAAGTAATTGGGTTTTGGGAGCCACATCCATCAGCCAAGTCATGCTACCGCATACCTATTATAGGTTTGCCACCTTTTCAATTGGCCAAGGTGGGACTTTAGGGTTAACGCCTGTCCCAATTTGCGAAGGACAGTCCCTCTTTAGGCAGTTGTGTCCTGCGAAAATAATCAAGACATAGTAAATGTCCTGAGATTACAGAACAAAATTATATCCTAAGTTTCTTTAATTGTTGCATAAAACATTTATTTTATATATGAAACTTTTATATGTTATGCGAAGTAGCATAAGCAATTCTAATGTTAGTAGAATAAGCTTTTATTTGTGCAAATAAGTATAATTCTGTACTCTGCATGGCTGTAGGTATGTTTTGTCCTGGAAAATCTGACATTTCTACAGAACATGTCCCACTTTGGGCATTTGAAAAGGTGGCAACCCTATAGGACCTTTATGTAGGGAAGTCAGATTTTGCAGGGCAAAACATACCCACAGCCAGTACATAGGAGAGTACTTCACTGTTTTGCCTAAATATAAGGTTATTCTTGTAGCATTATAGCTGCTTATACTGTTTCTTATAACATTTAGGTGTTTCAGATACAAAATAATTGTTTTATGCAACTACTACAGACAATATAGGAAATTGTTGTCCTGAATCACAGGACATTTACCATAATTACAATTATTTTGCAGGACACAACTGCCCAAAGGGGAATGTCCCTCACAAAGGTGGAGAGGTGGTAACCCTAACCCTATTATTCTATCATCTTTCTAAGGTAGTCAGCGGAATATGCGCTTTCTCTCACTTGCAGACCTCTCATACGAATGGGGAAGAATGAACACTGAATCAGGGACACTGCATAACAACCTCACGGACACATTTAGAAGTTTGGTGTTATTAACCTGACACACTGACAGACCCAGAGCATATGCATTCATACACATTGTCTGAGGTACATGCTGTTTATGACTCTTACATGTTGTCATTATTCATTATGTGTATTCTGCCACCTTTCCTCATAATATCAGTAGTTCTAGGAGGGTTTAGCTGGGACAGAGTTAGATTCAGATTCGTAATCACAGATGTCCCTGGTAATCGGGGACAGTTCAATGATATGGTCTTTATGTGTTCCCCCAGTGGTTTACGGACTATCCAGTGGATGTGCTCTTAAGGTTTGGGAGGTATGGGAGTCTGCTATGCCCACATCGGAATATTGCTTACATCCATGGGGTGGTCCTAATACGGCTCTGCCAGCTAACACCTGCACACCTAGGCCCATAATTGCATACCCATAGTTCCCCTACCTGCCACTCCTCTACAGCAGTCATCCTTACTGTGGGCACATGTGGGGTATAAACACACCCCTACACACTGCTCACTCTCCTCATGTCAGGACACATGTCATACATTGTGTCAACCCTTGTGTTATCAGGCTTGCACAACCTACTGGTCCGTGTACATCTACAGCCTGGTCGCATCAAGTCATTACAGGGCTTGGCTCCAATCACTAAATTTTTGGTGTCCCACTAGGGACATCGCTGTCCATGTTTCAAGTGTAGACCTTGCAGATCTCTCCGACTGGTAGGTTCCTGCTGTTGGTCTGGGAAGCAGTGGTGTATTTACCTTTATTACGTGTTTGTATGTCTCACTGGCCTAGCTGGGGTGGGTGGGGGGTAGACGTTTGTTTATTGGACCTCCCACCAACATATGCCCGGACTGAACATATGTTACCCGTAATTGCTGTATCATATTCTAGGTATATACATGTGTATATTTACTGTAACATATATATATATATATATATATATATATATAGATATATCATCTAACGAATATATGGGTCTGTGGTTGTCTGCATATGTATAGATTCATATGTGAGTATGTATCTATATTCTTTCTCTGTATGTATACATTCGTACTACGGTGAGGGAGAAGCATATCTCTATCTCGCTCTGGGTACATATACACACACATAGCTCTACTTATATACATCTACACCTGGTTATTCCATTCCATGCCATATAGATTACACTTTGCTTCAGTGGGTCTCGAAGTGGGTGAGGTTGCTCATTGGGCGACGCCTCTGCCCAATGAAGACAATCGATTGCATCCCTAGGGCTGTCCATATTGGCCAACATCTCCAACACCTGCACACCTAGACCCATAAGTAGCTACCCATAATTCCCCTACCCTCGCCTTCTCTACAGCACCCATCCTTACTCTGAGACACACCACTACATGCTGCCCACACTCCACTTCACGGGACCCATTTCATACAATTGTCTCGGCCTATGGGTAATCTGGGTTACCCACCCTTGTATTCCTAGTCTGTATACACCGCGGACAAACTGGACAATCTATCGCATTCCTATGGTTTGGCCAATTTTTGGGGTGTCCCATGATTAGAATCCATGGGTTTACTGTGCCCCCCCCCCCCGGGTGTATCCTGCCTGTGGTCTGGGGAGCAGTGGACACTTTACATTGCTTGCCTGTATATTTCCTGTGTCCGGCTGTAGAGGGTGGGTGGAAGAGCATGCTGCGTGTGTCATGTGTCTTGCCTGGGTTCCTCACTTCCATTGCCATAGCCTGTGAATGAATGTCATTCCTGTGTGCTTTTTCCTATCATAGCAGTATATCTCTATATATCTACGCACACACACACATATATGTATATATGTACATATATGTGTGTGTGTGTGTGTGTGTGTGTGTGTGTGTGTGTGTGTGTGTGTGTATATATATATATATATATATATATATATATATATATATATATATATACATATATATAATATATATATATATATATATATATAAATATATATATATATATGTCTAATTATATTTATATATATGAATATATATATATATATATATATATATATATATATATATATATATATATATATATATATATATATACATATATATATATATATATACATCTGTGTCTGTAAACCAATACATTCCCCGCTCATATGCACATATACACATGTGTAATGGTGTTATATATGCTTCACCAGCAGACTAGTGTCTTATTCATTATGACATCTACACTTTACTCCGGTTATCTTGTAATCGGTATTTAGCACATTACACAGCAGACAGATGTTGCAATATGTTCATGTATGATTACCAATGGTAATTGGAATGTGATACAGTGTGATTTGTTACGAGAATGTCTGTTCATTAGGGGGTTGCCCTAATCAATGCACTATTGCTGTGCCCCTCCATATGCATATATACCCATATACCCATGGCTCCTGGTTCCCCAAACACACCCCAATGCTTCCCTAACACTGCTGTCATCCATTCTCCTGTCGGATTTGAGGTGTATCGACATCACTACATACTAGCCACACCCTACTCCTATAGAGCCATCCCATCAGTTTACTTACTACACGTATCCTCTGACCTCCCATACGTTTAGACCATGAACATTGTTGACGTGAGCGACCAAAGGAATACGTTTTGCTATTATTGGGCTGACCCACATGGGACAGGCAAGTGTTTGTGGTAGGATTAGACTCTAGACTTTTTTACATCTTTACTCCCGTTAACATGACATTACAATTCATTAATATGTATGACTATGCGGTTTCACACATGTTCAACATGGGAGCCTAGTTATGTACGTGTTCAGCGTATTTCTTTTACAATTAGACTGGTTAAATACTTGCCCACATTGGACACACAAGTGTTTGTGGCAGGATTAGACTCTAGACTTTTTTACATCTTTACTCCCGTTAACATGACATTACAATTCATTAATATGTATGACTATGCGGTTTCACACATGTTCAACATGGGAGCCTAGTTATGAACGTGTTCAGCGTATTTCTTTTACAATTAGACCGGTTAAATACTTGCCGGGCAGATCACAGGAAGGATTACATGTGTGGGTAAGCCCTCACATTGGATTATCATCAGCACAGCACTGACTTTGGACACTGTACATGTCTCTGCATAGTTTTGTCTCATCCCTCTTCTGCACAGCCTATTATTCCATCTAATGTCAGTGTTTGTATGTGCACCTTCCTATTATTTATGTCAACAAATGGAATGCATGTGTTACAGAGAATGTACTTCTACATATTGTTGTCTGCATGTGTGTATGCATATATACCTATTACGAACTAGATGACATTCACAGGGCAGTCCATTAGAACCGGGCCATCCAACCCTGGCACGCCTGGATCCATAATTTCATACCCATAGTTCCTCCACCCCACCCGTGTTGAATTTACACGCGTAACTTCCATTATCCACTTGTTATCACAGCCATGACACACCTTTACACATTGCCCTCTCCAGAGCGTTTGGGGCCCTACATATATTTTGTCCCGCCTCGTGTATTCACAGGCTCTCCCACCCTGTAATATTTGCACATATGTGCCTTTCCTGGGGTTATGGATTACGGCCATTTGCACTTTACAATTTTTGGTGGTCCCAGCATGGACTACTTTCCGTCTGTGTGTAAAGTAGACATAGCAATTCAACGATGTTACTCCCAGTGGTAAAACCCTGCCTGTGGTGTGAGTAGCAGTGCTCTGCTCACTCCTGGGCAGCTTTTTATGACATATGCTGACAGCACTATAAAATACCAAATTTGCTCTTGATTCCCTTCACATCCCTTGTGTATGCTTTATTGTTACAACGTTCATTCTTCATATCTCTCTCTCTCTCTCTATATATATATATATATATATATATATATATATATATATATATATATATATATATATATATATATATATATTTAAAATGTATGTAGAGATATATATAGCTATACACACACATATATATGTGTATGTGTGTGTGTGTGTGTGTGTGTGTGTGTGTATATATATATATAGATATATATATATATATATATATATATATATATATATATATATATATATATATATGTATATATATTACATCTGTACATACATATATACATTTCCTATGCTGGGCACTGGTTACACCCACGCAGGTGCACTCGCCTATGCTTACTGTGTGTTACATATGTTTATCGCCACTTATTTGTGCTTACTTGTGCCTTATTCATTATGACAGTACCACTTTGATTGAAGGGATCTGGTTAATAGTCCCATGCAATACACACATTCACTTTTACGTGTTTTATTGTCTGCTTTACAGAAAAACGACATTCATTCCACAAGGAAAATGATATGTGCTATAGTTGAACTTGAACTGTGAATGCCTGTTCATTAGGCAGATGCTCTAACCACTACACTATTGGTGTTCTGCTTCATTTATATGTATACCCATGGTTCATAGTTACCTGAACACATGCTTCAACACTTCGCTAACACAGCAGGCATGTATTTTCCTGTTGGGAAAACTGCACTACTACACATGCGCCATTCCCTACAGCTCTGGACCCGTGCAGCATGTTGACGCACTCAAAGCATATTCAGACCTCCAAAGCCTATAGCCCTGGCACATACGTGTATTTGATTGTCAGAGTGTTCATGTGGTCATCCAGGTTTAGGCTTGTCCGACTGGGGACAGGGATTGCCCTGTACCTGTTTGAAAGTCAGATTTAGCACGTGGACAAGGATATTCCCACTGTTAGCATCCTACCTGTGGTTAGACACGCAGGGATTTTGGACATCTCTGGCCAGCTTGATATGTCAGCACTAGATAATATGGGTGTTCCGCTGTTTTCCTTCCTAAATCTTGGACATCTACCATTTTACATTATTTGTACAGGACACAACTGCCCAAAGACGGACTGTCCCTCGCAAAGTGGGACAGGTGCTTACCCTATGTGTATATATATATATATATATATATATATATATATATATGTATCTATATATATATATATATATATATATATATATATATATATATATATCTATCTTTGTACGTACACATGCGTACACATCTATATGATTTAATTACTTTGATCATATTGTTGAATGACTGTGCTGTCTGCTATGTTTGTGATAACATCGAAGTTAGGTATGACTGCCATGGCTTAGTGGTAAATCACATTGATTGTGATGTGTAGGGTCCTGGTGTCGGGCCTGGCCGACATGGTTTATTGTGTTGCTGGGCAGAACAAGGGCTGTTTAACAAAGCATGAGTACAACACTTTTCAGCTGCGGTTTTCTGTTTAACCGCTGATTCACGTCATGCAAAAACCTTCTACATTCTTACTGTGATACGTCATCCCAGTTCACATTTCAATGGTATTATATCATTATACAGCATAAAATTAGCAAGATATGCTCGTATACGGATTACACGTCATAAATGGTGTGTGCTGCAGTCGAACCGGCAATGTCTGCTCGATAGTCGGATGCTCTAACCACTACACTATTGGTGTTCTGCTTCATTTATATGTATACCCATGGTTCATAGTTACTCGCACATATGCCTCAACACTTCACTAACACAGCAGGCATCCATTTTCCTGTTGGGAAAACTACACTACTACACTTGCACCATTCCCTACTGCTTTAGACACGTCCCGTATGTTGGCTCACTCCAAGTATATTCAGACATCCCAAGCTTATAGTCCTGGGACATACGTTCATATCATGGTTAGGGTGTTCAATTAGTCTTCCAATTTTTGGCTCGTCTGACTGTTGACTGGGACTGCCCTGTACCTGTTTGAAAGTCAGACTTAGCACTGGGACATAGTTCCAATTTTAGCATCCTACCTGTGGTTGAGGATGCAGAGATGTGCTCATTTCTGGCCAACCTGATATAACAGCACTAAATATTATGGGGGGGTTCTGCTGCTTCCCTTCACATTCATTATGACTGCTATATTGTGACCATGTTCATTCTTTATATATATATATATATATATATATATATATATATCAATATATCGGTCTGTACATACACATGCATATACACCTACATGCTTAGTTACATTTCCCATACCGGTGAATCACCGCCACTTACCGTCGTGCATACATGCTTGCATACCCGCTTACGTCTAGGGTTGCCACCTTTTCAAATGGCCAAAGTGTGACATTTTTGGGACACACATCAAATTTTACAGGCCGACACATACCCACGGTCAGTACAAAGGATAGAACTTTACATTTTTGCCTAAATGAAAGCTTATTCTTGTAGCAGTTTAGTTGCTTATTCTGTTACTTGTAACATTTAGGTATTTTGCATACAGATATAACTATTTTATGCCACTGTTACATGAAATATGGGACATAATTATTTCCTACAATCTCAGGACATTTGCCATTTTTATATTTTTGGTCAGGACACAACTGCCCAAAAAGTGACTGTCCCTCGCAAGGTGGGACAGGTGGTAACCCTACTTACATCTGCTTTAAAGAGCCTTAATCACCATATATCCGACTACCACTATTGTGGCCATCATATAAAATGAGCCCTTGCTTGGTTTGGACCCGGAAACAGGAACACCATAGTCACTGGTTTTACCACTAAACCATCCATGATACATTCTCTATGGATGGTAATTAAGATATATGACTTTACTACATCCATTCCACAGTACTGGCAACAAATGTAACAGTCGGGTGGTGTACATATGTATAGTACATGTTACTATTCATATGTTTCTGAGACGCATATGTATACATTTGCAAGTATACATATTTATGAATTGGACACATACTTGACAACTACTTATATGCATGTATGTGTGTGATGTGTAGCTATGCGAATGTGAAAGGTATATATTCCCAATAATGCACGTGGGGAGACGTGCATCACAGTCAGGTGTTTAATCCTGGGTTGTAGGTTCTGCAGGACCGGCTGGAGGCTGAGCAGGGTTGTGGAAAACTACTGCTCATACAACTTGTGTCCAGATGTCTACAGGACTAGACATCATGTCGTGACACCAAGTCTAATCTTTAGAACAGATACTTATCTCATGAGGGATATCCAAAAATTTTGGGGACCAATAACCTCGATTCTTTTGGATTTACAAAAGATATAAAAGGATTTACAAAAGATAGGGTTATACACACAAGGGATAAATAGTTTGCAATCCTGAGACTGCCTAGGGTGAGACTGCCTACTAGATATGAGTAGGGGTCACTATGTGCAGATATGGCTGCGCCAAGCTAGCAGCCTGCGTATGGGTGGTTTTGGTGGACGTTCAGGTGTGGTGGGGGGGTGGTGGTGTGCTGTGGAGGGAATGATGGGCATTCAATTATGTATCCAGGTGTGTTGGGGTTGGATGGCTCAGTTCAGCCCAGACCATTATGTGGGTGTGAGCTGGTAACGTTTTTGTACATGTGTATCACACATTTTAATGTTCATATGTTTGTGGGATTGTGTTCTACAGTATGGCCTTTCAGGTTGTGTTGCAGATGTGAATGTTTGTTCTTTGGTTTTCTTTCTGATTCACCCACTGCTCCCTCGTACACCTCCAGTTAACCTATTGTGCATCCGACCCAGTCTCCCCTTGGCGAATTATTACATTACCCGTCACCCCCCACCCCCATATTCCACACACACCATCCATCCATGCCCATGGCACAGTCAGCAGAACACATTGCATACACTACATATATCTGGTACCAATATGGTTGTGAGGACTACCCTAGTATTTTTGATCTTCCACATGCTGTACTTCACGCACATAGGTAGATGCAAATACTAATCTTTCATGACATGGTAGATAGATCCGGGTAATACCCGTTCATCTTTGGGCGTCCAGACAAGGATGACTTGGACCGCGAATGGGCAGATATTGAGCGAATGCTCTGACCATTGATAGGGTTGCCATCTTTTCTAATGACCAACATGGGACATTTTTGGATCACACATCAGATTTTACAGGCCAGCACATACCCACGGTCAGTACAAAGGATAGTACTTTAGTTTTATGCCTAAATGAAAGCTTATTGTTGTAGCAGTTTAGTTGCTTATTCTGTTTCTTGTAACATTTAGGTATTCTACATACAGAAATAAGTATTGTATGGAACTATTGCTTAAAATATGGGACATAATTATGTCCTACAATTGCAGGAAATTTAACATTTATAATGGTTTTGATAAGGACACAGCTGCCCAGAGAGGGACTGTCCCTCACAAAGTGGGACAGGTGGCAACCCTAACCATTGGGCTAGGCTTAGCAAAGGGCAGTGGTGCTCAAACACGCTGCGTTCCGCTTCCACTTGGTATAACAATCAACACTACAATGGAATATGGGTACGGGGTTTTAAATGTTATTTGTTCGAGGGACGGGGACTCAATATTCAGCTACGTGCCTTTGTGTTTACTTTTTATTTTGGTGTTCGCAAAACTGTCTTGTATGCTTTGCATACATTTCAGTATCCTTGGACACTGACAGCAGTGATTATTATTAGAGGCAGGCTGTACTAGTCAGCATATTAGGTTACACATCTGCAGCCGACATGTTCATGCCTCTGTGCAGAGCTTAGACATGGCCCCTGCACTTGCTCATGTTTCCTATGCACATGGATGTTGCGGCAGCGCGCCTTCATTAATATGCGTGTGGTGCTGCTGCACCATCTCTATGCTGCATGGTCAGCACAAGGCTAACGCCGTCCTTGTGTGGAGCTGCATGAATCCCGGGGATGGTCTTGATGTTTTGAGTTTAGATGTTATGAAGAGTAGATGTTTTGATAAGTAACCATATACATATATATATATATATATATATATATATATATATATATATATATATGTGTGTGTGTGTGTGTGTGTGTGTGTGTGCGCATGTGTGTGTGTGTGTGTTTGTGTGTGTGTGTGTGTGTTTGTGTGTGTGTTTCACCAGAGAGGTTTATTCCTTAATTTACCATTCTATTTAGTCCTAGACATGCAGCCTTTTCTACACAGCTGTTTAAATACTGATTGAGTATGAATGTGGCAGCCCTTTCATTTGGCAAATCACCCAAACATACAATTCATATAAGCCATACATTCACCACAAACAGTTATGGCAGGGTAGGTACATTCAGGATGAGGGTATCGGTGGGAATTTTGTGTAGGTGTTCTACAAATTGAGGTTGGTTTGCACTGGAGAAATCCCAAAAATGGTTTTGTTTAGTGATGAGATTGCTATTAAGCCTGACAGAAAGGGTATTTGATTTTATTGATACATATCAGATGATAGGATAGAGAAACATTTCTCAAATCTTGTATTAAGGGAGCATGAGAAATATTGCAGTCTGCATAATATGCAAATGGCAGTATAATAACTTGGTAATAGGTAATATTATTAAAATAAAGTCAATGATGGATGCCAGTGAGGTAAAACAATATGGTGGAATGATTCAGAAACACATATACTTCACTCAGTGAGGTAGTCTAGACAGAGCTGATGACCATAGTAAAACTCAAGAGCTATGAGAGAGAGAACATGAATGCATATATCGAGTAGCTGCTACATTAGTAAATATATATATATATATATATATATATATATATATATATATATATATATATATATATATATATATATCCAAGAAGATATATCTGCCAATAATTATTGAAATTCATATTGTCATCATCTCCACCACTGAGTCATCAATAAAAGCCTGTTATACCATGCCCTGCCTAATTGCTGCAATGTGGATAGAGACACCATGCAGGAACTGGTTGACATGCATTGTCCTCTTATAGGCAGAAAAATTCCATGCATTGGCTATCAGTTCACATATGTGTTGTTTTGAGAATTCAGGCTACAGGGTTATCAAAGGCAGATTGGAATGGTGCATTCCAGGCATCTGCTCTAAGGATACTCCACCTTTTCCTTGATGTCATGCTTCTGCATGTATAAGAGCATATGCAATTCATGCACACCATGGAGGAGAGGCAACACCTTGCAGGTATTTCAGGAAATAGCCCGGTTCACTGATGTACTGGGAGGCATTAATTGCACCCGCATTGCAAAAAAGGCCCCATCTTCGGAGCAGATGGTTAATCAAATGTAAGGGGTTCCACTCCATCAACAGTAAGGTGATCTTCAAAGGATGTAATATACAATGTCTCAGCAGATCATATGGCAATGCCCATGACTGCCACTTCTGGCATATGTATGACTTGTATCACTGGGATGTCAAGATGATTTTTCTACAGTGCCAGATTATTGTTAATGACAATTATGCCCCAGAGTCTTAGCTAATGACACCAATTAGAAACCCACAGACCTTGACAGAGAATGAGCACAACACTGCCCTGTCACAGACCTGAATTACTGTTAAGCATATTTTTGGACTGCTAAAGGCCCATTTCTGCTGTCTCTGGTGATGGATTGCAAAATGACCTTGGAACATACATACAAATCTTTACAGCATGTGCAATATTGCATAAGTTGATACATAAACAGTTACAGCAGGGCAGATACAATGAGGAGGAGGAAGACCAGGAATCAATAGCAAAGGAAATACATGATGAGGTGCATGTGGAGAAGCCAACTGCATAGAAAGACTATGTGAGATGGATGGAGACACAGTATGCCTTGGCACTGGCTAAGAGGCAGAAGCTAGTTCATACCTATGGGTCACAGTATAGACAATATACAACAGTAAAAATGATGCATGCAATAGTAGCCCAGGATGTGCTACACAATGCATAGTCTGGCCAAGCTGTGCATAAACCACAGACTAACCATGTAACACAGTACAAAAGGAAGAGCACAACTGACATCATATGCACAGGTGGAGAAGGACATGGTGATAAGTGGCATCAATGGGAAGTGTGTCTTTGCCTGTGTGCAGGTAGGGGTGATGCTTAATGCTGTATGTGAGTTCATGAAGCATGGACAAGGAAGTATGGGGAGATGGTAGACTTGCCAGGGAGGAAGTGGCATCTCCATTGTCTTTTGCATGGGAGCTGGGGATGATGATGATGATGATGCACATGTATGTGCTTGTGCACAGACAGAGCTTCAGCAGATAATGTAGCACATTGATGGGGTCAGATGGACAGGTCTATGCACCCACAGTAGGTGCATGCTCTAACCATGCACGTACTAGTCCACAGAGTGTTCTCTCTTATGAAGGTCTCAGGCACAATCCACAGTACACACAGACAATGGAGTGCTTCATGAACATGAACAGTGTAACATGATTGGTCTTGGTGTGAATACCACAAACACACCTATATCCAAAATACCTCTCAGTGCCATCAACACTGGATTGCGGTATAGAGATGGTAGACTTACTGTTTCTATACCATGCCATCCCCTCCCCCTCCCTCAGGGGCTTTCCCACTGGAAGCAGATGTTGACTGGTCAGTAGAAGATCAATGACCATAATGTCTTGCCACACAGGATCACCTGCAGTTTACAGACTCCCTATATAATATGTCTGCAATAGTATACATTTGGCCTATGCACTCCCATGGGTCTTCATGCAGACCTCATACTGCCCAGACCAGATCAGCTACTGTTGTACTGGTTTGTGTCTGTCACTCTATTATGATTCTACATAAATGTTCACAAGCAGTACTGGAAAAACTCATCCCAGAATGGGAGATGCACCTATATCATGCACTGCCACTGGCATGTCACCTGTTCACTCAGTGGAACAAGCAACAACCAAGTGCAGCTTTTCTGATGGAAACCAAGCATCCCCTTTGCTCTTTCAGAGACCTACTGCCACTAGGTGGCATCTTATATCCATGGAGTGGGTTGCAGAGGCACAGGAGCTGTGTCTATGGAAAGGGATGCGGATCTCGCCATTATATCACCCGAGTCTAACTCTGATACCATGATCTCCAACTGTGATTTAGCTGCAGTTGTAATCAGGGTCAACATCAAAAAAGTTAGTATTCTTGCTGGAGAAACTACATAACACAGCACCTGTGAAAATACAAAAGCATTACCCAATATAAGGATGAACCATTCATAGACATCCACAACCCATTAAAATTAGGTTGCTAATGAAAAATTATACAAGTTATATGACCCTAAACTAAACAAGCACTGTAGACAGTACAAACTGGGACATCACTGATGGATATTTGTTCAGCCAGCTGCAACTTGAATCTCATGTCCAGTACCCCATCATGGAGTCCTGATCTGTTTAGAACCACTAGAGATGCTGGGAATTCATCTGTGCCTGGCAATAGGGCCTCTGTTAGCAAAACCCCATTTGTGGAATCTGCTCCTGTGCCTGATAGATTGCCTTACTGACTGCCCACACAGTCATGTTGGTGAACCTTCTACAGATCTGATTATAGGTTCCATTTTGACAACTATCAGTGTTAATGCCCACTATAAGGCCCTGTCAGACAAGAAAACAGAATGCTTGGTCAGATCTTTCATGCTGCAGTATCCTCTGATCATGACCAGGGAGTGTCTGCAGCACAGTATCAGTTTCTGATTTGGAGAATTTACTCTTCCAGTGATGGCCACTTTCAGGCATGACAAGAATTGCAAAGAAATATGTCTTTAAGCTCTTGATAAGCTCTTGATAAGTCATGCATAACAAACCCTTACTCAGCAATATGTAAAACTGCCCAGTGTTGGCAAGACACCTATATATATATATTACAAAAATCATTGGTGACTACTCATATATACATCTGACATCTATGTGGATGCAGTATGTATGATGTGCTTCTGGGAACTGCATTAACATGGGGAGAAGGGATCAACATTACTCCTATCATGATATATTGTATACTTATGGCTGTATCTGGAAACACCTTATTTTTTTAAATGCCCATGGGCTACAGAGGCAACATACTGTTCTATATATAGCTTGGAGGTTTACAAATGTGGTGGCATGGATCTTGATGACTGTTGAAGTGTTAGAGGACCAGCAGAGGATTTGATTTTTAATGTGCCACAACTTTCCTGTCAGTACCATACTCCATTCCTATGAAGTACAGTATATCTCACCCCAAAACACAGTCAACTGGTATAGGACTCTAGTGAATATGTGTGTCCCTGAAGGGGTGAATGCAGTCTCCTTCTGTGACCCCCTACTGAGGTATGTGTGAAGGTTAACCCATCCTCAAAAGTGAAAGAACTAGCAAAAGTCAAACATAAAAATCCTTGGACATATGTAGAAAGGGGATAGCCAAGGTGCAGCAAAGGCCATAGAATAAATCTCTACTATAGTGATCCCTGAAGATGGCAACACATTTGAGTTTGTTGCAGAACCAAGTGCTACTACAGCAGACAAGCAAATTTAGTTGGAGTTAAAGTTAGCTCCACAGCTCCACCCTCTGAGAACTAGAGCACACACACACACACACACACACACACACACACACACACACACACACACACACACACACACACACACATACAGTTTCCCCAGTTTTGCAGTCCACAGTAGGGGAAGATTCTAAAAAGGTATATAGTACTCCACTCAGTAATTACATGGAGGGATGCGGAATGCAAAGCCACTCCATGCACAGCTCTGAAATGTGTAGGTCCTCCCCTGCAAACCCACCCTACAGTACCACACTGACAACTACTGTGTCAGTACCCTCCCCATGCAAACATGTTAGTTGTAGGACTTAACTTGCCACATTACATCACCTTCACTTTTCCTGGAATGGCAAAACCCCTACCCATGTTTACAGACCCCCTCCCCCCTCACAGTATGCACCATTGTTGTCATTTACAGTTGTCATATAAGCATCATGGTGCTTTCCTCAAAAAAAAAAAAAAAAAAAAAAGAACAAGTAAAGTGTGACTAGTATAAAAGTGAAAATAAAATCAGTTCTCATTTGCTTACATTTCCCCAGGCTTGTACAGCTTGTTGCAAGTCAGTTTTCCCTTCAGCACAGCTGATCTACAGGTTGTGGTTATGTGATCTTCAGCAATGTGATGACTCTACCATGGCTGACTTAGTTACACAGTTTTTAGGGTATTATGATAGTGAGCTTATTAAAGTGAATATTCCTGGATTGCACCTTTATCTCATCATACACTTCACCAATGACATGTTACAAGGTCCGATCATCTTCATGTACTCACCTGCTTACTTGTGACATAAAGGGAGCATGTGTAGATAGGGCAATTACCGCACTGGGAACATGGTGAGGACTATTGCAATAGTATGGGCTGTAGACATGATGAATAGCAAAATTAGTGATGTTTCTTGACACTGCTATTCTTGTACACTCTTTCCATGCCATCATTCATATCTATATACTAGACTAATGATTGCTAGGGCCTTTATAAGCCTAGTCATGCAACCTTACCTAATTGCATCTCCTGAAAACATGTAAGTCTTAATTGGGGGTATGTTTGTAATGAAGGGAATGTTATTTAGTAGGGGTACATTACTTAGGGGGCTGCTAAAAAGTTATTTGGGTTATGTTAGTTAGGGGATGTTTACTGTTGGCCTCTGTCTATAAGTGATATGTGGGCTGGCATGGGAATGAATTTATGATTACCTATCCAATGTTAGTTAAGGAATGTTTACTACCAACCTCTGTCTATAAGAGACATGGGGGCAAGCCTGGGGATGAATTTGTAATTTCCTCTCCAGTGCTCAAGGTTACATTTGAATAGGGTTAGGGATGAGCTCTGTTTCACATGGTTAGGCAGCCTATTCCAGAGCACGTGATCCTTTGAGTCACATATCTGCCTCACCAGCATATTCTATTAATTTCAATAGTAGATTCAAATATCTAGATCTAGTGTTTTTGGTGCTGGTCATTTTGCAAATGTTCAAAAGCTCCTATGATGCTTGTATTCTCCTCCTATGCCATTGTTCACACTGAAACACCACCATGCTATATCATGTATTTATGCAACTGTAGCACTATGAATAGTCATACTAAAAAGGTGCCCCAAGATCCAGGGTAAGAAAGCACTCTGCCATCACCAAAACTTTGCCATTTTCCCCACTCTAGTGTGATCATGGAGTTGGTATATACAGTTAGGGTGGTGTGGAGGGAGCAATCCCACACTGGAGTGGGTGGAGATGAAGCCTCCACTTGGGTGGGTTTGATTTAATGCGGCATGTGTTCTGGTGTGCTGGGGGCAAGTGTTTCCTTGCCCTGGGGAAATCTTCGATGTTCGCTGATTTGGGTTTCATTGTATAGCTGTCGATGGATTGGTATTTGGTAAAGTCATTTCAATGAGGTAATATAGACCCCTAAAATGACCCGAGCAATGGGAAGTAGAAGTCAGAAACAGTGCTCCTGAGATGCTTTAATAATATACTGGGCTGATCACTGAACTGCTATTTCCCTTATAATTAAATAGGCCCTTTCAGGACATTTCATTGATGTGTATTGCATTTGTTGTTCTTGTCTTTTAGCTAAGGAGGACATAACAGAGAATGCTTTCCTGTCCTGGAGAAGAATGGTACATCACTCCAGGTGCAGAGATGTGTATGCTTATGATCAGGTGGTGATTATTTGGGTTAATCAGATCAGCATATGGTTAACAGAATTACCCACTAAAGTCTGACACAACCTATAAGGATAGAAAGATAGCATACAGTTATTGATATAAATGTAGATCAATAGCTAAATAAATGTAGATATACTGAAGTTAATCTACTCTTCCATTCATTGAGGCATATTGTATCAACCTTACAAGATTGACAGTGGGTTCATTGATGTCTAGTATGCTAATAACCACTAGGTCTCTTATAAGTCTAGATGTGTAATCCAAATGTGATCCCCAAATTTGATTTCTATAAGGGGTTGATTTACTGAATGCCTCTGTCCACACCAAGGGTGAATTTCTAATTACCCACACACTGGGCCAAGCTGTGCTTAAATAGGATTAAGGAGGAACTTTGCTTCACATAGATGGAAGCCTGTTCCAGAGAATGGGAATTCTCTAAGAAACATGTCTGCCTTCCAAAATGTTCTATTTATATCACAAGCAAAATTTAGTTTATTTGCTCTACTAGTTCTGATGTCGTTTGTTTCGTGGATGTGCAAAATGTTCATCAAAACAAGGTCCAAGGATGCCTTGTATGCCAGGCAAAGATCATTTCTCTGAATGCCTAGTTCCATAAATTTGTTGGCAATACCTGAGTGGGATATTTTATCAAATGCTTCAGCCAGATCTAAGTAGGCATTATGCACTGCATTCCCCTCATCTATTTCCTTAGAAACCTTTTCAAAGAAATCCACCAGGTTCAGTAGACATGACCTTCCTTTGACAAAGCTAAACTGAGATGGATCCAGTTTCAAGAGGTCTCCTACATCCTTGTTGATAATTTCCATGATAATTTGTTCCATGGTTTTGCAAATAAGACTAGTCAAATTAATACATTTGCATGAAGAGGGATAACTGTTGCAATTCTCCATTCTTGTGGCACAATGCCTGTTGTAAGACTATAGATATCATATATCTTATCATATATATAAAGAGACAGGTTTTTGAGGCAAAATGTGTTACTTCTCTGAATTCTATTTGTATGCAGCCTTTGTGTCTGGACCTGTTGTTGCATGTATCTGGTCAGGTACATAGCAAAGGGAGCATTATACTCTATAATTGGCCTGATAAGGACCACGTACAGTGGTGAGATAATCTCTCTGGGCCTAGATGCCATGCCCTTACTTATAAGATGAGCAACACAGAAGGGTTTCCTTGCTACCTTGGACACATGTTAGTCAAAGGTAACGTTACTTATCTACATGAGTTCCCAGATCCATGTCTAGTGATTCAACTTTTAGGGGTGTTTTATTGATGATATATTTATCCAGATGGTCAACTTCCCAAAAGATGCTAAAATGCATTTATTTGCATTGAGCTTTAAGCCATGGCTTTGGCACAAAGCATTTGTTTGTGTTAGACCTTCCTGCAGGGTATTCTCATCTTGGGGGGATTCCTTCAATGACTGCTCCCAGTTTGAAATCTGTGAATTTAGGCAGCCAGAGGCTTTTGGTTTTAGTCCCCCAGAAGTAGATGCCACAGAGAAGCAGGCTCAGCACAGACCCCTGAGGGACTCCACTGGTGGCCAGTCTCTTTGTGTAGGTGGCCTCACTGATCATACTCTCCTGGGTCCTATCCATGAGCCAGCTCTCCATAAAGGGCTTTATGTCTAGTTCCATAGGTTTGTTGGCAATACCCGAGTGGGATATTTTATCAAATGCTTCAGCCAGATCTTTGCAGGCATTATGACCTGCATTCCCCTCATCTATTTCCTTAGAAACCTTTTCATAGAAATCCACCAGGTTCAGTAAGCATGACCTTCCTTTATCAAAGCCAAACTGAGATGGATCCAGTTTCAAGAGATCTCCTACGTCCTTGTTGATAATTTCCATGATAATTTTTTCATTGGTTTTGCAAGTAAGACTACTCAAATTAATACATTTGCATGAAGAGGGATAACTGTTGCAGTTCTCCATTCTCATGGCACAATGCCTGTTGTAAGACTATAGATATATATATTAGATATTAGATACTATTATATTATATATATATATATATATATATATATATATATGCATACATTATATATATATATATATATATATATATATATATATATATATATATATATATATATATATATGGGCCCACTTTGTAAGTTTGAAATACTGAAATCTCGAATTTCAGTATTCCAAAATCACAAAGCCGAATACTCACATTTCCGAAACCTGAAGAAGCGCGAAATTCAAAATACTGAAGCACAGATATTTTGAATTTCTGCTTCCGGTGGTAAGGAATTTGGATGTTTGAGCTTAATTTTGGTAAGTATGTATGTGTAGGTATGTTGGTTAGGGGTTTAGTCTGTGTAAGTGTGTGAGTTTTGTTTGTGTTACTGTTTGCGCAATCTCTGGGTTAGAATATATAAGTACGGGAGTGGGGGGCTTGCCCCCCTGCTTATATGTAGTTTAGATTAGTTTTTTTTGATTGTTGGGGGGGTTGTGTATGTTTATGTGTGTACTGTATGTGTAGCGTGGGTACGGGATTTTGAATTGCGCTGTTGTGTGTTTTCAAGTTTGCGAGTTGTGGTTGGGTTTTCGGCTTTGTTGTTTCGAAATACTGAAATTCAAGAGTTCAGTATTTTGAAATTACAAAGTGGACCCATATATGTATATATATATATATATATATATATTTATATATATATATATATATAAAATGACTCCAAGTGTCCTGGTAACTCATATTTTAGACTGCTCAAGATGTTATGGGGCCCACTGAGGCTGTGTTCTTGGCTTAAGTGACGGAAGCCAGTGTATGTTCCCTAGTTATAGTTGGAGTGGTTAAGTCTCGGGGTATTTCTTAGGGGATTGTTTTGTATGAAGTGGGTAAAGTTGGTAATTAATTTCTCCATTAAAATGTTCACTATAATTCCAGGCTTGGTAAATGTAGCACCATTAACCACCAGTTCTGCACATTGCTAAGTGCTGCCCTTGAGGTTTCTGAAGAAGCTGAGAATGCCTTACGGTTACCTTTCACCTGGCAGGCTATCTTAACCTCAAAATTGGGTTTGTTTGACCTAATTAGCCCTCTATGTTTGATGAGTGAGTTTTTATCTTTACAGTAATTAATTTTCCTGATTTTTGTCATATTTTTTTCCTTTCGTTGTGGATCCTATTTAATTTGGGATGCCACCAGGTCGTTTTTTTTTCTGGGATTAATTTTGGTCTTACTTCTGGTAGGTATAGCAGCTTCAGTGCAGCCATTGACTTGGTTGTACAAAGTTTCTAAGAAAAATTCAGCCTAAGGCTGCTGTATTCTTTGGGTTTAGAAGGGCATGGAATTGTGAGAAACCATTATTTAATAAAAGGTAACTTGCCTTGGAACTGTTCTTAACTATTACTGGTTTTGCTGGGGTTATGGAGTTGATTGTGATTTTGAAGGAGACAGTTTTATGGTCAGACCTTATCAGGGAGGATGAGACATTGGGAGAGGTGCAACATTCTCCTATATTTGTATGTACTAGGTCCAGTACGTTGGAGCCTCTAGTGTGTATATTCACTAATTGATCAAGGGTGTTTGTATTTATGAAGTTCAGAAAATTCTGTTCCTGTAGATATGAGACTGTGTGGGTGTCCTAGTCTTCAGAGGGGTAATTAAAATCTCACATGAGTAGGGTGTTACATTGGATGGTAAGTGTCTCCAGTAAGTACAAGTATGCATTGTGAGCTTTTTGGGACATTGAGGGTGACCTATAGCTGGCTAGAATATGGTACAGAATTT
This sequence comes from Protopterus annectens, assembly GCF_019279795.1. Classification (NCBI taxonomy): domain Eukaryota; kingdom Metazoa; phylum Chordata; order Ceratodontiformes; family Protopteridae; genus Protopterus; species Protopterus annectens. Next base: position 1,167,659,279 of record NC_056732.1, on the reverse strand, counting down.
TGTACGTGGCGATCTGCATCTGGAGGAAGTCCAGCGCATCATACTGTTTGACCAACATAGAAGTAAGCTTGTTAGTGATGTATATCAAGACACCTCCTCCGTTAGCCCTTGACTGTGCAGCTACACATCTAAACATGTGGAAGGCACTGAAAACTTGCACTGCCAGAGTACTGTCTGCTGCTTTTAACCATGTCTCGGTAACTGCATAGATCTCTATATTCTCGATTTTGAGGAGGGATTGGAAGGAGTGTAGTATTTTATTTTAGGATGATGTGATTGAGCAGTAACACCCTGAGGTTCAGATGAGTTGATTTTGTTGGTAGGTCTGTCAATTTGGTATTGCCTACAAAAGGCACTATGGGGCCAGATAAAGTTTTAGCCAGTAATTGAAAGCATACAGGGGACAGGTGCAGACCATCCTTGGCAATGCAATTTTGTCTGTCAGCAATGTCCTCCCAAGCAGACAAATATTGGATCCACTTATAATGGCACTAGAAAGACAGACAATTGTTAAAATCAATTATCCTTTGCTTATATTGTGACATAATTCTCAGCGATGGTAATATGCTACTCAGTGCTAGGCTCATACCAGCCTGAGACACATCGTCTGAGAGCTCAATAATGTCTCTCTTCTTAAAGTCCAGGTAGGTGCATCTCAGGTCATTAGACCTACATGAGATATTGTGAAATTATACTGGTACCTGTGATGTAATGACGTGAGTGCATGGATGTGGTGGATCCTGTCTGCAGATAAGCAACGAACCATTATTTTGTCCTTTTTCTGCCTGGTTAGAGGGACATCAGTATGTTTGACAATGGAGTCCCCTGTGACGAGATTCTGGGGAAGTGTGTTTGCTTGCCTTAGGGGCTAGTATTTGGGAATCCACTGAGTGTAACTATATGTGTGGTGTTAGGTGTTATTTTTTCTGATTGCCTTTGGACTTGCTAAGGCAGAGCTTTGACAGTGGGTGATCTAGGTGACCTTTGTTGTTTAGGAAGATTGCTTTAACTGCTTCAGCATATGTTACTCTGTGTGGGTTGTGTGCTATGTGAGGTGAGTGTTCAATGCATGGTTTCCAAAACCTCATATGGACTTTTTAGCCTCCATTGGCATTGTGTAAGTACATCTCTCAGATACTGTGTCTATTTCTTTACAGATTAAGTAGCTGTTGATAAACATGAGACAGTTGATACATTGTTTCAAGATGCCCATATCCACTAAGCTGGTTACAAAGAAGTTAGGAAATTGCATATCCATGCTGTCCACTCCTTTGATTGTTGAGCTTCAAGAGGGTGGAGTATTGGGGTTAGAAGACTATTAAGGGTGCTTTGTTGGTGCAGACTAATAAGGGTGCTTTTTTGGGGGAAGATTATACTAACTTTAATGTTTGCACAAAACATTATTCTACTAAATCGATAAGTATTGCCACTTGATGCCCAAATAGCTGCTCTAAACTTGTCAGCACTCAAGTTATTTACTCTATATTTATTGCTCTACAGGGTACAGTTTATGGCCCATTCTATACGGAAACAGGGCACTGCTAACCGAAATGTACCAAATTTATAGCAGCACAGAGAAAAACAGAATACTAACTAATGAGCCCTGTGACCAATAAAATGACTACACTATGAGCACTTTTGTGTGCTTCCCAACTCAGAAAGACTAGACAAACATCTCCTGCTGCAAGGTGGATAAGCCCAGTCCTCCTAATATAAGAAGACAGTAGACGAGACCCATAAGTGCAATGCTACCACAAAACAATTAAACAATTAGCTTGAAATCCCTTGCCAAAGACAATTTCAAGACAGTCTTACTGCAGTAACAGTTAGAAGAAAATCTTTTTTTTTTGTAAAAATAAATAGTGAAATGCACAAATAAAAGCAGGAAACAGTAGCGATCACCCAAAATAACTTAAGCAAGTGCAATCTAGCAATCAAAAATACTTAGAATTGCCTGGATGGTGCTGGATACAAGTAAAACACTTTTGAAACAAAGGCTAGGACACCAAACTTTGCTGAGCTCTGGAAAAATGAGCCAGAATGTAGTAAAGGAGCAATATTGATTTGCTGGGTGGGTGCTCAATATCATGAATCTGTGGAAAACAACAGATAGGAAGAATACTTAAAATAGCTTGTACAACAGACGGTAGCAATGAACTAGGGGAATGAGGGACTTTGAAACCAAATTACTGTAAGGTGCAGAGGCCAGAGACACAGCCTTATAAAACCACAACAGGAAAAATGTATGAGGGTTGGGAAAACAAATTAAGGAAGATGCAAGCCAGCTGGAGAGGGATCAAATCAAATAAAGCCAATAATGGAGCTCTTTGAGAAACTTTAGCTTAATGTCTCAGTGGGTGATGGGACAGACACAAAGAACAGGGGAACAATAAGGCACTGAAATGCAACATTAAACAGGTAAATGATGAGCAGAATATAAAACTGTAGGAGCAAAACTGGAATATCAGCGACTATAAAAACAATGAAGCACAAATCCAAGAGCAGAAAAAAACAATATGCTCACTAATGTGATTCTATTACAGTTCAAGGCAGTAGACTATGCATAAATTTGCCAACAACACTGTTTATACAGACAAACCAATTGGTAAAAACTAAATGAAAAATCAAGCTAAGCTAGAGTTTCCACTGTGTGATTCCTTAAACCTCTTGTATTAGAGGGACATAGGATATACGCAATTGACCCTTAAAGGACATCAGGTGTTTCAGCTATATGGCCCATGACTTTTTTCTTTTTAAGTTTGTTATGGACAATGGCCTGATAATGTTTCTCATAGTCCTCTATGTATGTATGTAAGGTATATAGACAAAGATTCTTCAGAAAATGGTGACACCTTGTGTGGCAGCGGCTACTCTGGCTCCCAATGTATGTTTTGTGTTTCTGTAAGACTGTGTCAATTTCTCATCATTTAGGAGTCTGTTTTTGGCTGGTCAGGTGTGCAATGGGATGCAGCCATGATATCTAAACTGAAATGTTGTTGAATGGTTTGGACTGCTCTATCTGCTTTGTTTTTGTTGGTGGCCGTTGGTACGGTTGTGTACGTTTAGGCCTTGGAGAGTGTGCCGAGTGCAGATGAAGGTGCTGACTATTGAATTCCAGATTGGATTTGTTGGATTGGAGGATTGCTGCATTGGAGATGGTGTTGGAGATAGAACTGGTGGTCCTGGATGGAATCAGTGGCGATGTGGGAGTATGGATGGTGAAGACTGGGAGGTGACTATTGTTCTGACAAGGGCAGTTCAGCCCTTCATGTGGTGGCAGTTTGCCATACTACAGTAGCAGTATCCTGACTTTTGTCTGTCTACCAGAATTGATTAATCCATCTGAATTTTTCTGTTTTCAGAGGGGACCAGACTGGGACTCGAGTTGTTGTCGGTTGGAGATGACTTAGTGGCAGTGAGAATGGTGATAATGGCTGTAGTCACTGTCGTGGAACCTGTATGCCTCAGACTCTTTGTTTATGTTTATTGGTTGTGTGTTTATGTTTGTATATGTTGAACATGAGCTTGGAGAAACGTAATTTCATTCAGCTGTGCACTTGCTGTAAAGTTTGAATGACAATAAAGTTTTATTTGACTTTTACTTGACTTACTTGACTTGACTTCTGGGCTTTCTGCACCTCCCCGAGTCTTGCATAAAAGCCCCTGGGAGGCGGCAGCTCTGTGATGTATGTAACAGACTAGCTAGAGACACAGGTCAATGATGCTTGGCATTTTAGAGTTTCAGAATCTTTAGCATAATGTCTTAGTGGGGATGGTGTAGACACGAAGAACAGATGAACAGAAAGGTACTGTAATGTAACTTTAAGCAACTAAATGATAAACAGAATATAAAATTGTCAGAACAAAACTGGAATACCAATAACTGGCAAAGAAATGAAGCACAAATCCTGGAGTAGAAAAAAATAGTCACTTCTGTAATTCGACTACAGTTTAAGGCACCAGAATATGCAGAAATTAACAATGGTTATGGAAAAATGCAGTAATGAATAACTAATAAGGCTGAAATCTGGCAGTAGTTCACAGTGTTACCATAACTGTAAAATATGTTACAAAACTAAGACCCAGCTGGTTTTAAAATGCAAGCAGTTAGCTTTTACCAGTAATTCCACTAATGGAGATAGAAGTTCAGCATAAAATAAAAAATATAATCTTTCTACGAATGCAAATTAAGCTAAAAGACTCAGGACCCATGACAAACTAAAATTGTAAACAGAACTTTTTTGGCTAGAACATGGAAAAAATCTGAGCAGTACAAAGAAGTATCATTCACAGGTCACTATAAGTGCAACTTAAATAATTAAGTAGAATTAAAATAAAAACTTTTTTTTTTTATTCAAAGATGGCTGCCATTCTGTGAACACTGCTGAACTACATCTCTGTATATACCCTGAGGAAATTTAAACTTTAAATTGATACTAGGAACTTTTTAACACTAAATCTTCAATAAAACAACTACAACTGCATCTAACTACCTTGTAGGAAGAAGAAAATCCAAAAAATAATACATTATTCAACAGGATTATAATAGATTAGCTGGCTCTGACAAGGAAATCAAACAAAGGCCCCGTGTGCTCTATACACTTTATACTTCTGTACTGGACAAAGATGTCAAAAGAGGAAAAAAATATGGACACAACCACTACCAAAACAAAACTTTCAGAACTGCGGTCACCGGAAAAAGATGTGATCTCTAAAAGGCAAAAAGTTACTAAACTACAAGAACAACAAAAAACAGAGACTAAATCTAAATTAGATTAAGCACTAAATATGGAACACATCAAAACTGCCTTATTACCCATTCAAGAGGCTCTGAAAGAATTAACTAGCCAAATACAAACGTTCAGAAACTCTTGCAACCAACTACTTGAAAGAATGGAAAAATCTGAAGCTGGGATTTCTGAAAATGAAGACAAACTAAATCTACTAGCAAAAAAAACAAGTATATATGATTCGGATATTCAGGCTATTCAAAGCAAAATCACTGACTTAGAAGCAAGATCCAGGAGAAATAACATCATTATTAGAGGAATTCCAGAATTGGTACAGTATAATGACTTAATCCCATCTATAACACAAATATTTACAGTGCTCTTAAATGACTCTGACATGGTTAAGCAAATCATTATTGAAAGGGCACAGAGAGCTCTGAGAGAACAACAAGCTTATAATACTCCAAGACCTGTGTATGTTAAAATACTCAATTATCAGGATGTTAGCAGAATACTGGTTCAAGGCTCCTGAGTGCACCCCAGCACTATCAACCTGGTTCAAGGCTCCTGAGAGCACCCCAGCACTATCAGGTTTTACCTCTTATCATGCGTTCCGGCCCCAAAATCCGGACAATACCAAGAAAGGAGGGGGGGTATCCATATTCATCAAGGACACCCACACCTCAAGACTGGTGGCAACGCACGATGCATCGGAGACCATCCAGGTGCAATTAACCATAGGCAAGACTGCTCTGCAAATTGTAGCATGTTACAGGCCACCCTCACAAACTCAGGAACCTCACATGGCCTTCCTGAAAACACTAGAGGGGATAAATGTATCACCAAACACCATCATACTAGGTGACTTCAATTACCCTAATATAGACTGGGAACACTACTCAAGCCCAAACACCCTAGCCCAAAAGTTCCTGGAATTCATAAACTCAAATGCCATGGAACAACTAGTCACCATCCCCACAAGAGGAGAAAACATACTTGATCTCATCATCACGAACATGGGAGCACAATGTTCAACACCGGAAGTATACCCCTCACTGGTGAGATCAGATCACAAACTAATCTCGCTGGAGGTCCTCATCCCACCCCCACCTGAAATAAAAAAGACCACAGTAAAGAACTTCTCGAAAGCCGACTTCACAGTTCTAAAGACTAGTGTGGTCTCCTTTAAGGCCCCCGAGCTGGCGGAAAACAGTACTCAAGCCGCTGAATCACTTACAAATGCCTTCTACCAGCACCTGCAGGACTGCATGGATAAGGCAATCCCAAGCAAAACAAAGACTCTTTGTACCAAAGGCAAGCGTCCAGTCTGGTGGGCCCCAGCCATAAACAAACTCTACAACAAAAGGAGGAAGCTACTACAAGATAGAGCAAAATCCTTAAAAGGTAAGACACCCTTGATCACTATAAGTAAAAAACTAAGAGCACTCATAAAATCATCCAAAGCAAATTTTGAGAGAAAAATAGCTAAAGACTCAAAAGACAATCATAAGGCCTTCTTTAGCTATGTTAGAAACCTGGGAGGAAACTCCCAGATATGCTCAGAACTAGTTCAAAATGATGTGAAGATTACTGAACCTACAGACATTGCCAACATACTGGCTGACAGGTTCAGTGCAAACTTCTCCCCTCCCCCCCAAAAGGAGAGATATCTATACCAAGCGATTGCAGCCCCCCAAACATCTCCAACGCCCAAGTGAGAACTGCTCTCTCCAAAGCAAAAACACAGCATCCATGGGACCTGATGGTGTCCCCGGCTGTGTGCTCCACGAACTCAACGAGGAATTAAACCCACAGCTAGGACAGCTGTTTAATCATAGTCTTACCTCTGGATACGTACCCAGGGAGTGGCGCACTGCAACTGTGGTCCCACTTCACAAAGGCGGTGCCTCCACCGACCCTGGAAATTACCGCCCATTAGCTTGACAAGCCTTATCTGCAAAGCCATGGAGAGGATCATAATGGACCTCATAAATAAAGACATAGGGAATTTGCAGACTTTGGATCCATCCCAGTTTGGCTTTGTCAAAGGCAGATCATGCCTTCTAAACTTGGTTGACTTTTTCGAAACAGTCACCAAAGCCATTGATGAGGGAAAGGCAGTCCATACAGCCTACCTCGATCTGGCGAAGGCCTTCAATACAATACCCCACTTGGGTATCATTGAAAAACTCATCAGCTTAAATGTTAACCCATACATCACAAGATGGGTTGCAAACTGGCTGAGTGACAGAACCCACAGGGTCAGAGTTGCTGGCACCATGTCAGACTCAAAGCCTGTCACAAGTGGTGTACCACAGGGCTCAGTCTTGGGCCCACTCTTGTTTGGCATCTACTTTTCCGAAGTACAAGCAAACACAGGAGGGTTATGGCTGACAAAGTTTGCAGATGACTGCAAACTGGGCGCCATAGTAGAAAACACATCTGACACAGATATCCTTCAGAAGGGTCTCACAGAAACGGATAACTGGTGCCAGAGCCATGGCCTAAAGTTAAATGCCAAAAAATGCATAGTCATACCCTTCGGGAAAAACAAGGTTACCCCTAGCTACCAAATAGGTGACAATCCACTGAGCACAGAAGAAGTTATCAGGGACCTGGGGACCCAGGTTGATAGTAGTCTGTCATTCGACACCCATGTAGCTAAAGTAGTTAGGAAGACCTTCTACATTGCCCACCTTATCATGAAGGGATTCTCATCTAGATCAAGGGAGGTCATAGTCTCCCTATACTCATCACTCATCAGACCAATGATTGAGTACAATGCCCCATTCAGAATGTATCTGACCCGACACTTGCAGCAGCTGGAGAGGCCACAAAAGTTCCTCACCAAAAGGATAAAGGGTCTCAAACATCTGTTCTATGCTGCCCGACTGAAAGAACTCCAGCTCTATTCAGTCGCCACCGCTTGCTCAGAGGTGACCTTTGCCTAACATACAAGGCCATGTCAAACCCAGATTTGATGAATATGCTTCACCTCAAAAAATCTAGATCCGTCAGAGCCACAAGGGCAGGAGACTTAAACCTCGACACGGCTATTAATAGGACGTGCTGGAGGGATTGATTCATCACCCAAAGACTCCCTATGCTGTGGAATAAAATCCCAGTATATGTGAGGCAGAGCACCTCGCTGGCCTTGTTCAAGAGAAATCTTGACCAATGGATGGGAGATCGCAGATATACCCCAGGGATTACCTCAGTGTCACTGCTCGACAGAGGCACAGCAAAATAATGGGTATAGTTCCCCATACTAAAGGGGTGGCGTAAGCCACAAAACTATGGGCTAGGCTTGTAAATGCCCTCGGGCAGATAGCCTAGTATGAACCTATGAACCTATGAACCTATGAACTTGTAACTGTTAAAAAAAGTGGCGGAAGTATCATGTGGAAAAACAACAAAATGTCTCTGGCTCAAGATTTACCTTTGCAAATCAGACAAGCAAGACAGTCCTTATCTCCTTACTGCAGATTTCTCATTGATAAACAGGTTACATTTCAAATGAAATATCCTAATTCATTAACATTCACAGTAGATGGGATTAAATATTCTGTTTCTGTGAAAAATGAAGCAAACATTACTTTTCTGAAGGTTTTTAAAAGTGTACCTGCTTCTGAGACTTGAACTGTATTTCCGTTTGGACTATCAGGCTGCCTGAGGTCGGATTTGCTGATTACTGTGGCTCGAGGTCTGGGTAATCCTTTGTCTTCTTTTGAAATGCTTTAGGCCTCTTCTGGATTAATAGGATTGCTGTTTTTTGCTGTTTTAGGCTACCTGCAATTGTTTTCCAAAGTTTTATGGCTTGCACGAGCTGTCTGCATCGACGAGAAAACAGGAAATGCCTTTAGGACTGTTGAGGGTGCAGATTTCGATGTGGCGCTTCCGGAAGTCTGTCTGTAATCGCGTGTATTCTGCATGGTTTCTAGGCTTAGAAACCCAACAGGGCTGGTTTTTAACCTTGTAAGGACATTTTAACATCAAGTAATGTACTGTTTCGATAATTTAAGCACATAGGAACATTTTTAAACACTGGTTAGTTAGTTACTAATATAAACCCTGTCATATATGGTAGATTAAAAGGCTGTATGCAGTACTGTTAAATATAGAGATTTTAGTACATTTTGCAACTTTATAATATATAATTTAACCTTTATACTTTTACTCAGGGCTGATAGCTATATATTACATTATTTACATATTAGTTTATATGAGTAGAAAATAGCAATAGTTTATAATGTATAAATAAGGAAAATGTTTATTTAAAGGTATGTGTGCTTTTATACAGGGTTTTTTCTATACTAGAAGGAAAACTTGTCTATTTGTTAAACTTGTATTTTTTCAAATGTTATTTTATGAGTATATAGGTGAGGTTTAGTATGTATATATAGCGTGCTAATCATAATTACTAAAGCTTTGTTAATGTAATTTATATCTTTAATATGATTTCTTTTTTCAATAACAACTAATCCAAGATGTAGATAACAGTAGTGTTTGTTAGGGAATGTTTAGAATAGACTTTGTAATAGTTAGGTTAGTTAATATAGGTCTTTACTATAGGATGTGTTTAAGGTTTTATAATCTAAGATTTTTTTGTTTCTGTGTTTCTTTGACCCTTTCAGTCTTCTATGTTATGCAAGACCTATGTATGTCCTGGTCCGGGGTTAGAGTGGATAGGCACTGGTATAGGATGGGATGTCAAGAATGCTTCCAAATTATATATGTTTTTCAAGCTATTTTACCTTTCCTTTTTGTTTTCCCTTTTAAACTTGTACTTTATAACAACTATTTGAATGTGGGAAGTAGACTCATGGAACATTAAAGGACTCCAGAGCTTAAAGAAGAGGAAGTTAATTTTACACTTATTGTTGCAGGCTAATGCGATGTTTATATTACGTCAAGAAACGCATTTAACTAATGATCAATGGGTTGATATCCAAAAAAGAAAATGGATTAGAGAAGTAATAGCCTCAGAAGGTAAAACTAACAGTGCTGGGGTAGCTATAATTATTAAAAATAAATATAAGGGAAAGATTTTAGACTCTAAGGCAGATAAAGATGGAAGATGGTGTTATGTTGTTCTCTTAGCTACCCAGTTTGATAAACCTATTTTATTGTTAAATGTTTATGCACCCTGTAATGACCAGCATCTATTCATAACATCGTTATATCCAATTTTGATGCAATATGATAAATATTATATAATTATTGGAGGAGACTGGAATTCTTATCAGAATCCAAAGTTAGATAGATCTTGTCCACAAAGAGCATTTAATAAACAAGTGGTATCAATATTAAGTGATGTTAAGGAAGACTTTCAACTATATGATCCTACTCAGTATTCAAATACTGGTAATAGTATAAATAATTATACCTTTTATTCCACGTGTCATAAAATGTGGTCCAGAATAGATTTCTTTTTGATTTCAAGAATAATGGTTAACCTGGGACCTTTAGTTGCTACACATGCACGTTACTTGTCAGATCATTCAAAAATTTCATTAAGTTTTGCTAAAGATCCAATGGAGGCCCAGCGGCAAAGAGGTTTTAACTGGTCTCTTAACCCAAATTTGTTGAATAAGGAGGAAATATTGCATGAAATTATAGGTCATCTTAAAGAGTTATTAGATAGATTAAAGAAACAACAAGGTGTACCTGACATTGATTGGGCGACAGTTAAAGCACAAATAAGAGGGATCTTTTTGCAAAAAGCTTCATACTATAAAAAAATACAAAATAGAGATATTCAAAACTTGGAAGCTAAAATTAAGACACTTGATCAAGAATTGATTCAAAATTTTAACACTCAAACAGAGGTGGAATTACTTAAATGTCAAAAAGATCTCTTCTTAATACAAAATAGTAACTTGACATTTCAGGAACATAGGATGTTAGTGAGGTATGCCAATCATGTGCAAACACCATCAAGGGCATTAGCTAGGATAATTAATCAGTCGAGAACAGCAGTACAAATTTCGGAAATACATTTTAGAAATACAACTTATTTCAAAACTGAAGATATCATAAATGTCTTTGAGCAGATATATACTAGTACATATGGTGAGCACAGTGATTTGTCCCCCTATAGGACTAGCAAGGAATTTTTACAAAATATTACATTTCTGAAAATAGAGGACAGTATTCAAAGAGATTTGATTAAACCGATATCTGAAGAAGTGATATATACAATTCAATATATGAAATCGCATAAGTCACCAGGTCCTGATTGTATGACGGTGGAATTTTATAAGAAATTTGACAATATCTTTGGCAAAATGCTCTCACGTGTATTTAATTATATAATGAAGAACAAAATTAATGATCCCCATCTCAATGCTTCAAAAACTATTTTTATACCTAAACCTAATTCTGATTCTCAAAACCCTGACAACTATAGACCAATTTCATTAATAAATATAGATATGAAAATTTTAACCTCTATTATCGCTAATAGATTAAAAAAAGTTATGCATCATATCGTGTCTAGGGAACAGGCTGGCTTTATGGCAAATAGACAAACTAGTGATAATACACTTACATTACATACTTTAATACCTTATGATAAACAGAAGAACCTTAACATGTATGCGCTTATGGTTGATGCACAGAAAGCTTTTGACAGGGTTGATATAAACTTTTTGTTTGAAATTTTACCATATTTTAATATATCTCATGAGTTTGTTGAAGTCTTAAAAATTCTATATAGTAATCCTTACACCACATTGTATATAAATAGAAATTTTTCTAAAAGAATACCAATCAAAAATGGAACACGTCAGGGTTGTCCTCTGTCTCCTTTATTATTTAATATATACATTGAACCGCTATTCCTATACATTAAGCAGAATATATACCACAATGCCCCACTAGTTTACGGAACAAAAATATCAATGGCAGCATTCACAGATGACCTGAATATTTATTGTACAACTCCAGTCTCAGACACTAAAAAGATACTAAAAGTGAGAGACTTTTTCAGAAGTTTCCAACTATAAAATTAATCTAAAAAAAAAAACTAGTATTTTCCCATTGAGAACTCCCAAACCCTTTTCACTGTTGCCTCTGGTGGGACAAATAATGTGTAAAGATAATATTAAATACTTGGGTATTGGTTTCGCTACGGATGATAAGGATTTTTATGTTACCAGTATTAAAACAGTTTGGGATCAAATAGTGTCTGATTTGGGGAGATGGAAGAATCTATGACTACCAGTATTATCAAAAGTATCAGTTATCAAAATGAACATATTACCACGATTATTATATATTTCCAGATCTGCTCAGGTAGTAATTTCAAAAACATGTTTTAAACAAATTCACAAAGAATTAGCTAAATTTATTTGGGAGCCGAAGAAAACAAGGATTTCATATGAAAAATTAATGACTCCAAAACATAGAGGTGGATCGGAGTTACCAAATTTTGAAACTTACTATTTTATAGTAAACTCAAACAGGCTTCTAAGAATCGCTAATTATAATATAACTAGCACTAAATGGATTCCTACCTGGGTAGTTCTGAACTATAAATATATTTTACAGTTGAATATTAATCCTAAAGCCATACAAGCCATACCCTTTTTAGGTAAAGGAACTTTGAAACTATATGGGTTAATGGATCACATTAAACTACATGTAACGTCCCTACAAACCTTATTTCATTCATTAGATCTTGCTCAATATATGATGGCTTATCAACCCTTTCATAGAAACCCTAACTTGAGACTAAATAATAAATGAATTGATCTTAAAGAATTCCCCTTAATAATCAATTTAACTTTAATAGATATTTATACACTTCTTAAACTCTCGGCTAATCAGATAAGAAAATAATTAAATTTACCTAAAAATTATCTCGTTATTGTAAGACAAATTAGGGAACTTTCTATAAGTTACTTTAAAAATTTTAAACCCATAGAAGAGAATATAATTAAATGCTTGAATTTGTGGCAAGCTCTCCAACACGATATTAAATTTATAACAGCAGCAAATAATTTAATAAAGGAGTTTACCTTCCAAGATAAAGTCCTTGTGTCAAAATATTGGAAAGAGAAAATGCCAGAGATAAAAGACAGTCATATGATAAAAACAATCGACTTGACTATAAAATCTATTTCTCTTCAAAAACTGATGTATACCCAGCTGATGATATGGAATAATGCGTATTATACATGCCTTAGCCTGCATAAATTTAATTCCAAAAATTCACAAGTTTGTCCATACTGCAATGATCAATCTGCTAATCGTCTTCATATGTTCTGGAGTTGCAAATGCATATACAAACTTTGGAACTCACTAAAGATACAACTTCAGAAGATGGGTTACCAAAGTACAACATTGTCATGGAAATTCATGATTTTACATATTCCCCCAAAAGAACTTTCTAAAGCTCAATGTATTGTATTAATCAATATCTTCTTATTAATGAAGCTATACATAGCTACTAATTGGTTAGACCCATCCAAAACATCATGGAATAATTTTAGAGTATGAGCAATAAGGCATATAGTAGCTCACAAATTACTTTTGAACCAACATAATAAAAATATTAACACTCCACAAATATGGGAACAAGTATTTAATATTGTATTAGCGTAACATCTCATATTTGAATTTAACAAGAATTTTTACACTTTTAAGAGACTCTGTAACAGCAACTGTTCATTACTCAAATTGATCTTAACCACTTTTATACTCTTTGTGTATAATTCAATGTGTTACTTGGAAGCATTTATGTAAATATTGTATATATGTTATGGAATTAGTGTTAGTTACATTAGTTGGTAGTTTTTTCTTAATTTTCTGTATTGTTTTAATTTTCTATGGAATATAGGAAAACAATAAAAATTATTATTGAAAAAAAAATAAAACTTTTTTCTCCTTTCTTTTAGTAAAAAAACTTGTTACTCACAGTTCTGGGTTTTCTGCACTTTTTCAAGTCTTGCATAAACACAGAATAATGGCTAGCTGCAAAATGCAACTATTCTCGCTTATACAAGGTCACACAGTAGGCAAACAATGGATGAGGAAATGAATCCTGTACTACAAGAACTACAGCTCACAAACTTAACTTCTACGTAATCTTCCAAACTCACAAAAATACTAGGCAATCAATTTGTATATTACAAGCCTAGCCAACAACCAGAGTTCAGAATCACACCTTGTATCTGTGATATTAATCCTCTATCCAGCCACAGATGTTATCCCTATCTAATCATTCCTTGACTGACCTTCCTTGTTATCAGTCATTCACGAAATTCCAAATGTCATTGCTTGCTTACTTCCTTCTTGCAGACTTGCCCTCACTCTGCAGCCACTTTATTATGCATTTGTCCTTTGTTTCTACATGTACCGCACTTATACAGGTAACCTACCTCCTTCTCACAATACATCCAGCACTCACCACTCACCTTCCTGTTGCTATTCGTTTTTAAGCTTTATTGAATTGACATGACACATACACACAGGTTGTATGTGCTGGTCACTGGCCATTCAAATTTAAGACACTGACACACCATCCAAGCTCATTTCTACATCCAGGCTGCTTCAATACTTCACTGTCCCTAATCAACCCATTTTCTAGACAAGGTCCGTTTTGCTGGGCTGTGACATATCCTGTTTGGCTTGAACTCTGTAACCAGACTGAATAAAAAAAAAAAACAGATCCATATCTAGGAATACACTTTTTTACTTAGGTTATATATTAAGGTATTGATTTAAAATTAATGTTTTGTAATGTGGTAAATTTAAATATAAAACTGGTCTAGTTTAACAGCCCTGTTAGTACTTTGGTAATTTTTTTCATCTAAATCTGGTCTAGATAGCTGCCCCTGCTGTGTTTCTGGATGCTGCTGCTCTTTTGTGCTGAACTGCAACACAACAAATCTGTCTTGACCTCGGCTATTGGATTTGACTTAAAAAAAGCCCAACAGCATTTGGTAATGCAGCTGGTTTACAAATTATAATACTGCACTGGATTATGCACAACAGTAACAATTCCTCATCTTGATGACTGCTCTGTTCCTTCCTAATTCCTGGACTAATATACCCTAGTGCTTGTGTGCACCTGGATGAGCCTAGTTTTTCTGTGATGGCAGCCTGCAGTGCCTTCAGTCTGGCAGTGACATTGGATTTAGCCTGGCAAATTGTTATTCCCTGATGTATATTTCCCAAGCATGGCTGGTCATTTACTGCCCTGTTATATAGTATCCTATATTGTATCCCTGTTCTGATAAAATCATATTATTTCTACTTTTCTGCACTAGATTTATTACTGTGGCATCCAAGCCTACTGTTGATGCCATGAACTCATGTATTTACCTATTGCTTCTGATGTCTCTTGTACTATTTTGCTTGTTGTATTATCTGTATCATACACTATTGTAACAATTTTCCTATTATTAGCCACTATGTTAAGTTTTGGAGACAGTTGGTTCTTTATATTTTGGAGTATTGTGCTAAGGCATCTCTGCCATTCATCATAGCCTTGTAATACTCCTCTCTGCTGCTCGGGCTCTCTAATGCTGCAGATGTCTTAAACACTGCTGGTTTATTGTGCTGTAGCATCAATGCCTGCTGGTTATCCATCCTGGTAATATTGCACTGCATTGTGCCATACCATAGTGAGCTGAATGGGGTTGTACTGTATTCAGCTATACTGAGTAATATATACTTTACTGCGTTGTGCTGTACTTCGTTGTACTGACTACCAGAATTGTCTACTATAATATAATACTGTATTATGTTATATTTTACAAGGTTATATTATTTTTAACTTTCACTTCTCACACACATACAGATATATATATATATATATATATATATATATATATATATATATATATATATATATATATATATATATATATCATACAGTTACTGTATCATGCAACACTGTACTGTGATGCACTGTTTTTGCATGGTTTGCACCACTTCTCTTTCCCTCTATATATCATACAGTTCACCCTCCAATGTAGCTTGACCATGGATCATCAAATCCCATAATATCACATAACATATGTCCCCTGTCATTTTCAGATCAAGCATGAGTCCTCAGTTTGTCCCTGTACCCCATGTTGCTATCCTTTTAGCACTGCATACTCTAATGTAGTGTATAAACTGCCACATCCTTACTGATAAGCGTTTCCTATCACCAGAGAGTAAGTCCAAATCTCAGATCCATAAATACTTATTATAATTCCAGGCAAACCTCTTCCGCAAAATGGTTCCCAATGTCCATACCAACAGCTCACTTATACATTAGAAAACAAACATAAAACCTTCCTATGCTGAGGTGATCCAAGAATCATTTCCAAAACCGCAAAACCCACTTAAGTGTTGCACCTCAATAAAAACTCAGCAACAGACTGACACCCATTCCTTAACATATATTCACCATCACCACAGTCAGCAGCCTCCTCAGTGGTTTAGCAGTTCACTTGCTTTGGTAATTTTCTTGTAGTTCATGGAGAACAGTGATTAGGGTCAGATATTCAGAAAAATGCAAATCAGTTAAGCTCCACTAAAGCATGAGACCTGATCCTAGCAAATGTTAAGCACCCCCCTGATTAATTGTTAAGGTCAGGTAATGCACTAGGCAGTCAAATCTGCTAGTACTGACCAGCAAAAACAGTGTCAAAATAAAAAATAGATTTGTCTGTGACTGTTCCAGAATGGTAATGTGTCCCTAACTTCCTGTTAAAAGCTTAGAAAGTGGCTAGAATAACATGGTGTATTCGCTTGCATTTGCTGAAGAATGTGAAATCTGAAACTCAAATGTATGTCATTATTCAATCCTCAGATATTTTCGTCTGAAAACAAAAGACTTTATGAGGAACAGACCAATCATAAAGGGCAAAAGTCTGGACATTCTGCGAAAATCTAAAGAGTGGAGAGACATGGCAAGGTGAGTGTAAACACAAGCAACTGTGTTACACTAGGTGAGTGTAAATGCAAGTGATTTTGTTACACTAGGTGAGTGTAAACACAAGTGACTGTGTTACATTAGGTAAGTGTAAACACACATGACTGTGTTACACTTTTTTCTGACAGTGCTTGCTAAGTGCTTTATGTTTTTTAAAGTCAGCAAAACACTTACTGCTATTTTCCCTGTAACTAGTAGTACATGGCATAGATAAATCTCCAAGCACTGCAAAGAATTATGATCATGTCTCCAGTCAATACCTTTAATTATGTGTTTGTGACATGGGTGACAATTCACCTTTTGGACTTCTTTCAAGAGATGAATTTCTCAGCATCCATGTCAGGAAGGTACTTCTGAAAGATCAAAGAGAAATGCCAAAGATTATTGTGGTGAACCCATAATAGCCCAGGCAATCTGGTTTCTACCTGTTAATGGTATTGGCCATTTCCCACAGACTTTCCCACATACACTGGATCTACTCTTTCAGTCTCAGGGGAGGCTTGTACACCCTGAACTGAATAAACTTCAGTTAACAGCCTGGATGATTCAGTCATACTTCTCAACCTCTTAGAGCAAGAGATGTCGACAAAACTGTAAATAAAAGTGGGATAAAGGACGAAAAATAGGGACATTTTTTAAATATTCCTCTTAAAAACTTAGAAAGTTGATAGAATAATAGGTTTTGCATTAGCATGAATTTTATGAAGGGTATGAAGTCTGAAACTCAAAGGTCTGTCATTATTCTCCAGTACTCCAATCTGTAAAGATTTACCACTAATTTGCCAGAAAACAAGAAGTACATGAAAAACAGACCAGAAATATGAAGCCAAAATCTGGGCATTCTGTGAAAATCCATACAGTTGAAAGGTATGTATTCAGTCTTGACACTGTTTAATTATTTGCTTCATGAGGATCTGCAGGAAGTGTTAAAGAAGGCCAGAAAACCTGCCACTAGAAAATGTTATGTTTACAAATGGAATAGAGTTTCCAAGTGGTGTCTAAATGAAAACAGAGAGTCCATTGAGGTTACTATCTCTCTGGTCTTGAAATATTTTTGTGATCTTTTTCAGGATGGCTTATCATTTGTGCCCATTAAGATGATTTAGTGGCCATTTCTACTTGTCTGACAATTGGTCCCCCTGTGTCCTCTTCTTCTTTTGTAAAACAGTTTATGAATGGAGTTTTGCATATAAGACCTCCTCACAAGCAAATTCCTCCTTTGTGGGACCTAAATTATGCTCTTGAAAAACTGACCTTACCACCTTTTGAGCAGGTAGCTCAGGCTGATCTGAGCTGTAAGCTTTCATAATGGGACAAATTTATTTGATTTTTGACAGGAATAAGGTTGTATTATGCACTAATCCTTCTTTCATGCCAAAGTGGTCTCAGATTCATGATCAGTTAGTCTATAAATCACTCTGTGTTCTTTCCAGAACCTAAGAATGAAGGGGAGAGGATACTTCACACCTTGGATGTGCATATACAGCTCAGGTACAACATTGACGGAACAAAACACGTTAGGAAGGCTGAAAGGCATTTTGTTTCCCTTTACAGGGTAAAGAAAGGTCAACCTCTATCTAAGCAAACTACTGCATGTTGATTGTCCTCTGTTATTGTTTTTTTTTTTTTTTAATACCCACCATGGCAAGGCAAATGCAGGCAAGATAAAGCTGCATTCCACCAGGGCCATTTCCACTTCAGTGGCTTACTGGAAAGGAGTGGATTCTAGAGATATTCTAGAGGCAGCAACTTTGTCTTTTACCCATATCTTCATGAAACACTATAAGCTAAAGCTTTTTCTGGATCCAGATTACATTTCAAGACCATTCTCCAGCATTTCCTGAATCCTATTTTGTTGGTTAGATAGTAGGCTGTTGGAATTGGTGGTGTTGTGTTTTTCATTCAGCAACATTTTCTGTTGGGAGTGTGTTTGGGGTTTGTTTTAGAACAATAGGTGCTTACAAAACTGATGTTTTCATCTGCTGTTCCTGTTCATAGGTTCATATGTAGGTACTAGGCTATCATCCCAAGAGGCTAAGTAAGCCTAGCCAACAAGGTTCCCTGGCTCACGCCACCCAAGAAAGTTATTTTCCTGTGCCCCTGTCAAGCAGAGCCACAGAAGTGATCCCGGGGTGTATTTCCTATTTCCCATACACTCATCAAGATTTTTCTTGAAGAGTGCTAATGAGGAACTTTGCTTGACATAGATGGGTAGCTTTTTCCAGAGTATGGGAAGTCTCTGGGACAGGAATCTATCCCTCCAGCATGTCCTGTTTATTGTGGTGACAAGGTTTAGGTCCCTAGAGCATGTAGCTTGGAAGGATTGGAATTTCTTTAGGTGTAGTATGTCCAACAGCTCTGGGTTTGACATAGCTTTATATGTTAGGCAGAGATCACCTCAAAGTAGGCAATATGCTATGGAGTAAAGCTGGAGTTTTTTTTTGAGACGGTCAGTGTAGGGCATCTGTTTGAGGCCAGTAATCCTCTTTGTGAGGTACTTCTGTGGCCTTTCCAGCTGCTGCAGATGTTTTGTGAGGTACATTCCAAAAGGGGCATTGTACTCTATAATGGGTCTAATGAGTGTCGAGTAGAGGGAACAAAAGACCTCTTTTTTCCTGGATGAGAACCCTTTTGTGATGAGGTGTGCCACATAGAAGGATTTCCTGACTACTGTGGCGATGTGATTATCAAAGGAGAGACTACTGTCCACCTTGGTCCCAAGGTCTCTTATCAAACAGTTGGTGTTAAGTAGACTGCTGCCTATGTGGTAGTTCATGGGTACAGAGTTTTTACTAAAGGGGATGACAATGCACTTTTTGGCATTGAGCTTGAGGCCATGGCTCTGACACCAGGCATCTGTCTCAGTGAGGCCCTTCTGTAGGATGTCCACATCATTTGGGGACTCGTCTATGGCTCCTAGTTTGCAGTCATCTGCAAACTTCATCAAACAAAGGCCTTCTGTGTTAGCCTGTACTTCAGAGAAGTAGATACAAAACAGGAGAGGTCCCAGAACTGAACGCTGTGGCACTCCACTTGTCACTGGTATGAAGTCAGATTTGGAGTCTGCAACTTTTATGGTGTGGGTTCTGTCAGTGAGCCAGCTGGCAACCCATCTTGTGATGTAGGGATTTATACCTAGTTATAATTACAGAATGGGGGATGGTGTTAAAAGCCTTGGCGAGGTCAACATAGGCTATGTGAACCATCTTACCTTCATCTACAGCTTTGGTGACTGCCTCAAAGAAGTCAATCAGGTTCAGGAGGCATGATCTGCCTTTCACAAACCTGAACTGGGTGGGGTCCAGAGTTTGGAGGTTACCAATGTCTTTGTTTATGAGTTCCATGATGATACGTTCCATGGCCTTACAGACCAGGCTCATCAGGCTAATAGGGCGATAGTTCCTGGGTTCAGTGGTGGCTCCCCCTTTGTGGAGTGAGATAACGGTTGCTGTGCACCATTCAGTGGGCACAAAGCCTGACGTGAGGCTATGAATGAACATGGTGCTTAGGTGGGGAGTCAGTTTATTCTGAAGTTCATGTAAAACGCAGCCTGGGATGTTGTCCGGTCCCACAGATGCTGTGTTTTTGGCTTTAGAGAGTGCAGATTTTGCCTGCATAGTTGTGATTACAGGGACTCTGCATTCTTCCTGTATAGATATGGGTTCCCTGGGGGTTGAGAGAGGGGGTAAAGTTAACACTGAACCTATCTGCCAGGATGTTGGCAATATCAGTTGGTTCTGTAATTTTCATGCCATTGTGCTGTAACTCAGAGCAGATCTGGGTGTTGCCATTGAGTATCTTGACATAGCTATGGAATGCTTTGGGGTTGTCCCTAGAATCAGTGGCAATTTTGTTTTTGTAGCTAGCTTTGGAAGATCTTATAAGGGATCTCAGCTTCTTACCGAGGCTGACCAGGGAGCTCCTCCACTCATGGGATTTTGCTCTCTTTTGCAATGGTTTCTTCCTTCTGTTGTAGAGATGTTTATGGAAGGGGACCACCAGATTGTCTTCTTTTTTTTTGGAGGATAGCTTCTTTATTCTGTTTGGGATAGCATGATCCATGCACTCATGTAAGTGCTTACATTGTACATTTACATAGGATTCAGAAGTCATAACTGTATTGTCCATTTGCATGGGTGTCATGAAGTTTTCTACTTCTGTCTTAAGAAGCATGAAATTGACTTTGGAGAACTTTTTTGCCATGGTTTTTTTAATGGGGGTGGGATGTGGATGTCTAGGTTGATTAACTTATGGTCGGATCTGACCAACGAAGAGTTGACTTCAGGTGTGGAACACCGGTCACTCATGTTGGTAATGACTAGGTCTAGGATATTGTTGCCCCTGGTGAGGGTGTGGAAAAGTTGATTCAGGGCATTGGAATTTATAAATTCCAGAATGCGTTCAGTGAAGGAGTTGGTTCATGAGTAGTTTTCCCAGTTAATGGTGGGGTAGTTGAAATCGCCCATTATTAGGGTGTTTGATTGAACTCTAATATTTTCTAGTATATCAAGAAAAGAGGAGTGGGAATACTGGTGCATGGTGGGGAATCTGTAGCAAGCTACAATTTGGATTGCAGTTTTGTCCAGAGTTAGTTGCACTTGGATAACCTCGGATGCATTATGCTGTGTAACTAACCTGGAGTTGTGGATATCCTTATGAATATGGACACACCTCTGCCTTTGGTGTTCAGGTCCAAATTAAATGGCTGAAAAGTGTGGTATGAGTTATATCCTAGTAATGCAGTGGTGCTCTCTGGAACCTTGAACCAGGTCTCAGTCACTGCACAGGTATCAATGTTCTCCATTTTAAGTACTGCCTCAAGGGAGTGCATTTTTAGATATAGAATTCTAGCATTGAGTAGCATTACCCTCAGTTTTTGCTTGCCTGTTCCTGTTACGGTGGTGGATTTGTCATTTGAACCTTGCCTAAAAAAGGCACTATAGGGGCGGCAAGAGCCTTAGCCAGTATCCGGAATCCCAGGGGTGAAAGGTGCAGGCCATCTCTGGCAAAGCATCATGGTATGTCAGCCATGTTGTCCCAGGCAGACAGATACTGGATCCCCTTAGAATGACACCAGAAGCTTAGCCAATTGTTGAAGTCAATAATTTTGTCCTTGTACTGCGTTATCATTCTGGGTGATGGCAGGATGCTACTCAGGGCTAGGGTCATACCACCCTGGGCTACAAGATCAGAGAGTTCTTCCATGTCTCTTTTCATGTAGTCCAGGGAGGTACGTCTCAGGTCATTCACACCAACATGCACAATGACAGAGTCATATCTGTACTTGTTGTGGAGTGACCTGCGTGTGTGGGTTATGTGGCAAAACCTGGCACCCGACAGGCATCTGACAGTAACCTTCTCCTTGTTTAGCATGGTGAGTGGGACATCAGTGTGCCTGACTATAGAGTCACCTATGACTAGTGTGTAGGGTACGTTGTTTTGCCTTATGGGCTGTGCTTGAGTGGCACACTGAGTCTGTGGGCTATGTGTCATTTGGGTTGTGTTAGGGGGTGGAGGTTGCTTGCATTTCTGCTTTGGAGGTCTCTGTTGCTTGAGAAGATTATTATTGAGAGGCTCCACAAATGTTTTTGTTTTTCTATGTGTGGATTTTGCTGGTGTAGGTATAGTGGGACTATGTGATGAGTGTGGTGTAGTGCAAGTGTTTACCTTCTCCTCTTGACTGTCAAGTCCAGTCTCGGTTGGAGAGAGCTTTACCTCCAGTTTGGCTAGATAAGTGCTTACAAGAACTGTTTTTCTTTAAGCAAGTGAGGAAAGTAAGTGCAAAAACTGTTTTCCTCTAGGTAATGAGGGAGGTTGAGTGCTCTAGTAATTTGTAGATTATTTAGTGCTTACAACAAGTTCTGAACAAGTGCTGAAAATGAATAAGCAAATTCAAGTGCAAAAACTAAGAATCTGTATCTGAACTAGACTAGTTACAGGAAATAAAAGTGTAAATACAGGCTTTAAAATCACTTTTAAATCATTTTACCACTCCCACTGATAGGCTAGCAAGCTTCCCTCCAACACAAAAAGGTTTGGGGGCCTCAGGAGCTTACAAACAGTTCTGGATACAGCAAATCTGTATCTGGACTAGACTAGTTACAGGAAAGGGAAACAAGTGCAAATGTAGGCTTTTAAATCAGAAAGTTGAGAGAGATGGAAAAACTGCCCAAATGGCCAATAACTACAATTTCTGGGCCAAAACCAGTCCTTATGTGGTAGATAGGTTACCTAGTGCTTGCCACTCCCACTAATAAACAAGAATGCTTCCCTCCAACACAGAAAGGCTTGGGGGTTCAGGAGCTTACAAACAGTCCTGGATACAGCAAATCTGTATCTGGACTAGACTAGTTACAGGAAAGGCAGGAAACAAGCATTTTTTGTTACAGTTAAACAGAACACAGGGAGATTCTAGCAACGTTCTTTTTGTTTGTTTTGATATAAAGGAAAGGGGATAGGAGAAGCAGAAGATAATTCAAGGTTAGGAAACTAAGTGGGTTGGCCTTCTCAAATATTCTGTCTGTATTAGGTAGAATGAGCTAATGACAGTAGACTGAGAGGAGTGTCCCAGATCAAATTTACAGTAGGAGCAGGCAATTGCAAAGCCACCAAGTATAACAGCAAGACACCAATATGGCTCAGTGTGTATAGACAGAAATCCTGGGGCTTAAATACCAGAAGATACAACCTAAAATAGATTTTTGAAAAAAAAAGCTCAAAAGAACCAATGAGTTTTACTCCAAGTCTGAAACCATTCAACCTTCACCAGCCAGCAACCAGTCAACACAATCCTGCCATGAAGGTAAAGAAAGGCTTCTGCTAATTCAAGATGGCCTGGTCATGTGCTCAGAACAACCACTGCAATAAAAACAGGCCCAGAGACAGCAAATCTGAGCTGGACAATACTACAGCTACTAGCCTACACTCTAGACAGTAAACACTACAGAAATGTTTACCACAGCAGAAGAACAGCAGTGAGCCAAAAAATTAAAGTTTTTAAACAGATAAAGGAGCAAAGAGGCTGTACAGAATGCTTTTAACTGCAAACATATCAGTTATATGAAACACTGCTTGGCAGGAAATTAGAACAAACAAAGGTGCTTAACAAGTAGAAAAAAAATATTGTTAATACCTTTCACACAGTGAAGCTAGCTAAAAAGCTTTACAGTGTGACAATAAAAACCTTATTTAACTGGCCATGTAAGGCAGACAATTTTAGCTTAGCCATGCAGATTAGTTAATAGCAATAAAATACAGTACAAAGTATGCAGCAGGCAATAAAAAAGAGCTATATATAAATTGCTAGAAGCAATAACTAGTAAAAATAAGCAAAAACAAACAGGATATTTATTGTTATATATCTCAGATCAGAGTTGTAGTCAATGCTCCTCCTCCACTTGGCTCAGTGTGTATGGACCCCCAAAACCTGAATGGGTCCTGACTGTGAGTGTAAAGGGCTATCCTGATCCTTCCAGGTGGTTGGCCCTTCACTCTCATGTGATAGATAGTGGGAGGAGTTCTGAGCTTTGATAGATTGCAAGTGGGATTAGCAAAGCGCTACTATCAATATGACATTAAGTCAGTATGTTCTACAAGCATATACTGCTACAGGAAAGTAGAACTTATGCAACTATGCTTTTACCATCATTGTTCTGATTGTGAGCTTGGGGCATAGCATAAAAGAGTCAGAAGACCAGTCCATCTATTCAATTAAAAAACAGAAATACATAAATAAACATTCAATTATAGGGTTGCTGTGCACACTGGTTAGTGTTTATTGTAATGCAAGGAAGTCCTTGATGCACTAGATTACCTAACATAAAGATGCATCTACAATATATAATTTCTGACATTATTGAACTTTGGTTATCTAGATAAAATCATTACATCCTTGTGACAAGTTCCTTACATCCTTTAGGACAAATTGCCCTGCAGCAAACAGTACACATTTTGTAATGCATGTTTAGCACCCAAGCATTATTAGAATGCATGCAGTGAGTTTTCCATGTTGCTTTACTCTCCTTAGCTACCAAGTACTATTGCTTACTATGAGATAAACTAACACAGAGTGAAGCAAAGCATATTTTCTTGTTATTTCAGAAAAAAGACCCATGTGCCTAACATGAACTAACTAGTTAAATGCAAAATATATGCAAACAATACTATATTCTATTCACATTATAAATTAGAGTAGCAAATAATCAGCAAACAGCTGACTCCTGCGTCCAGGAGTATGAGTGGGAACTACTTAAGCACTGCAGAACTTTGTATGAACGTTTGGAAAATGAAAATGCAACTCTCATTTACAAAGCTGTAGTCTAAGTTTGAAAAAAAAATGTCAACCCTCAATAAGGACTTTCTCAGCTTTTGTCTTTAAAGATAACAATGTGTTCCACAAAACCGTTCACCGTATATTTTTTCCCTCTGGAAGATCACAACATTATATAGTTTTACATTGGTGCATGTCTGATATGAATGCAGATTGCAACACTAAAATTAATGCTGGATAAGTCTGCCACACTAAAAGTACTGAACAGAAAATACTTGTTAGGGCCAAAGTAGTCTTACTGAAAGCATATTGGCTTTCACTAAAAGGGAAGAAATCAAAGCTTTTTGGGGGTGGGGGTCCAATCCCTATGCTTTCTATAAAAGCTCTGTGCAAGATGCACCCTACAAATAAAATAATCAACTCTGAGGAGGCTGCATCTTGGGGTAAATGGACTTAATGCCTGAAAACTTCCCATAGCCAGCTGCATGTCTGTCATTGTACTAACTGCTTGATGAAATTCTATCAGTAATGTTATTAACTTCAGAGTTGTGATGAAAGTTAAAATAGCAGTCTGCTTTATGACCCAATGAGGTGTCACACTCATTAAGGTCTTAGTAGCAAAACTGCAACTAAGTATGATGAGCTTTACTAAAAGAAAGCATTCTAAGGTTTCATCCTCTGACACACTTGTGTGCCTTATTAGAAGGGTAGGAAGATCTGCCTCTGTTTTTGTTTATTAAGGCTAGGAAGATCCCTTACACTGGTGTTGTGTGCAGAAACCAGAGCTGATTATATTACAGAGAAAAGCCACCAAGCCATTAAAAAAAACAGTATTTCTCCAGAAGTTTTCCTTGCTACAAATCTATTTCTTTTGCAAAGTCTGTTTGGTGAGTTTTTTGACAAGTTTCCTTTCCCATTTTGACATTGTTAGTGTTGCAAACTTAACTGCAGCAGTGCAACAGTATGGTTTTCAGTATTGCAGTATAGTTTCTCTGATGAAAGCAGGGAGAACTGCCTGCTTCATGAAATTATAGCCCCTTGCCAAGTAACACTGTTTCTATATTTTCAGTTTATCAGTCATCAGATATAACCTGGGGCACAGTAGGATTTAATTCTGATATCCTCTGGACTACACAAATAAAACTGCTGGAATGCTATTAGGTTAACATTACTAGACTGGTTCCTATTCCATTACTATTGTCTTTAGTATCCTGCTTATGATCATTTATCAAGTTACACTATGCCTATATCAGGATGGTGTATGTAATGTTAGAACAATAGCTGTCTGACAGATTGCCTGCCTGGTTATAGGTATGAAAACAAATATGCCTTTGGAGAACATCGCTGAAATATAATAATTTTATCAGTACTGCACTAATTGACCACAAGTGCATATGGGGATAAAATGGTTATTTTGTTTTAAGATTTTCATTTGGTTGATTGCATTGTGCTTTTGAAAAGGCTGATGGAAATAACAGTGCTTGGGCACTGTTTTGCATTGTACTTCTAAGAAATCCAATTATATGATACAGCTACACCTACAAAATCCTGACTGAGAAGTCCGACAAAAATACCTGAAGCCTCTGTACTAGGAAATTATTTTATTAATTTCTGTTAGACTGGTGCACCTGATGTCTTAAAAAATGCAGCTGCTTCTAGGAAGTGACATAAATCGTCCTGCATGAGACAGCAGTTCAGTTTTGCTAAAGTAAAGCATCTGCAGGATGTGAATTATTTGGAAAAAAAAAGATAAATATTCTTAACTTCTCTTTAAACAGAAGAAACTTCTACATGATGATTTCATCAAGTCAGAAGATATTTATAGTTGGGACACTGGAGATAAAATTAACGTTTGGTATCACGAAAGTAGTACAATGCGAGAACACTGCTAGCCGAACTGCATACCTATCCCAAGAGTACTACCATGCACAAGCAATAGAGTTTCAGGGGTATACTCAGCAAATGCAAAGCCCTTTAAGAATACCCATTTCATCAAATCACAGTTCTCAGAAATGACACACTTGAGTGTGGAGATATACAAAAGAAATCATGTCAGATCAGGGACCTAATATTTTGTCTCTCTATATACCAGCCCGAGACTAAATAACTAGAATATATATATGTATATATATATATATGTATATATATATATATATATATATATATTTATATATTTATATATATAGATATATATGTGTATATATATATATATATATATATATATATATATATATATATATATATATAGATATATATCTATATCTATATATATATATATATATATATATATATATCCACACATATATATATCTATATATATATATATATATATATATATATATATATATATATATATATATTGCACCTAAATTAATACTAGGGCAAAACAGAACAGTGGTATTATACATTTACTGGGCAGCACTTCACAGATTCACTGTATTATAGTGAATCATGAAGTGCAGTGGATTAGCAAGGCAGAAGTAAGGATAGCTATGAAGAGGATGAAAAATGGAAAGGCTGTTGGTCCATACAACATACTTGTGGAAGCATGGCGGTGTTTAGATGAAATGGCAGTGGAGTTTTTAACTAGAGAATACAAGAAAAAGAGAAATGATCTGGTTCCACACAGCAGTGAAAATCAATATGTCCTTTATTGTAGTAGGTAAGCACTTTCTCGGAATAACATCCGCTTCATCAGATCAACAAAGATAGAATAGCAGTTATATTTTTAAACACTAAAATATCCAATCAAAAATCAGATAAAATGTGCATCATAGCTAAAAGCCATGTGATAAAATACATCTATAGAATATATAGATTGTTAAAAAATTGAATAAAACAGACTAAATGAACAATATGTACTTAAAACTGGTAACAAATACAATAGTAAAAAATAATAAAAGATGGACTATTGAAACATATATGATAAAATATTAAAAGAGAGATCAATGCTTTAATGGGCGTGCTTTAAGGAAGGGTTTCAGGGAAACTCTGTTGTGTAAACCAGGTGGTTTATCAGCTTGAAAGCGCCAAATCCATTTCTGTTCACTAGATTCTGTTTTATTATTTATGTCACCTCCTCTCTTAGTACTATGCAGAATCTCTAGTACCATAAAGCTAAATTTATGTTCTTTACCCTCTTTAGCTACATGTAGTGATAGTGCGCTGGTTTCTTTAACATTCCTGATATCCCTAAGGTGTTCAAGCATTCTATCCTTAAACACCCTGTTCATTTTCCCTATGTAAAATGAGAAGCGGGTAGTACAATAGCAAAAATTGACATTTTTTTTTTCGACAATCTGCATAAAAAGCAGTATCTATCTTAAAACCCAAAGTGGGATGTGTGAAATGATTACCAATATGTATATGTGTACAGGCCATACAATTCCTACACATATACGTAGCAAGTCTATCAGATATTATAGTTGATTTAATATTAAAGGATTGATAACAGAGCTGACTCTTATGTGATCTATTATTTCTAAAAGCAAAATCTGCATGAAGTTATGGGAAAGAGTTGTGGAAGCTAGGTTAAGAAGGGAGGTGATGATTAGTGATCAGCAGTATGGTTTCATGTCAGGAAAGAGCACCACAGATGCAATGTTTGCTTTGAGAGTGCTGTTGGAGAAGTACAGAGAAGGTCAGAAGGAGTTGCATTGTGTCTTTGTGGACTTAGAGAAAGCATATGACAGGGTGCCTAGAGAGGAGTTGTGGTATTGTATGAGGAAGTCGGGAGTGTCAGAGAAGTATGTAAGAGTAGTACAGGATATGTACGAGGGTAGTGTGACAGCAGTGAGGTCTGCGGTGGGAGTGATGGATGCATTTAAGGTGGAGGTGGGATTACATCAAGGATCAGCTCTGAGCCCTTTCCTATTTGCAATGGTGATGGACAGGTTGAAAGACAAGCTCAGACAGGACTCCCCGTTGACTATGATGTTTGCAGATGACATTGTGATCTTTAGTGAGAGTAGGGAACAGGTGGAAGAGACCCTGGAGAGGTGGAGATATGCTCTAGAGAGAAGAGGAACGAAGATCAGCAGAACTAAGACAGAATATATGTGTGTGAATGAGAGAGAGGATAGAGGAATTGTGAGGATGCAGGGAGTAGAGGTGGCGAAGGTGGATGAGTTAAAATACTTGGGATCAATAGTTCAGAGTAATGGTGAGTGTGGAAGAGAGGTGAAGAAGAGAGTACAGGCAGGGTGGAATGGGTGGAGAAGAGTGTCAGGAGTGATTTGTGACAGACGAGTACCAGTAAGAGTGAAAGGGAAGGTCTACAAGAGGGTAGTTAGACCAGCTATGTTATATGGGTTGAAGACAGTGGCATTGACAAAAAGGCAGGAGTCAGAGCTGGACGTGGCAGAGTTAAAGATGTTAAGATTTGCACTGGGTGTAACAAGGGTGGACAGGATTAGGAACATGTATATTAGAGGGTCAGCCCAGATTTGAACATTTGGAGACAAAGCCATAGAGGCAATATTACATTGGTTTGGACATGTTCTGAGGAGGGATGTAGAGTATACTGGGAAAAAGATGCTAAGGATGAAGCTGCCAGGTGACAGGAAAAGAGGAAGGCCTAAGATGATGTTTATGGATGTGGTGAGAGAGAACATGCAGGTGGTTGGTGTGACAGAGCAAGATGCAGAGGACAGGAAGCAATGGAAACAGATGATCCACTGTGGCGACTCCTAATGGGAGCAGCCAAAAGAAGAAGAAGATACACTATTATGTGATATATACAAGATAAAACAGTTTTTCTGTAGACATAACTGGTATTATAGATGTCATTTTTAAAATATTGCTTTTTTTAATCTCATATTTTAGTCTGTCATTGCAATGTTGGTGTTTTCTGGCAAATCAGTAAGGAGTGTAGTGATTATATAATGACAGACATTTTGTTTCAGTCTTAATAATCATTAGAAAAAATCATGATAATGCAAAAAAAGGCTGTTATTCTAACAACATTTGAAGTGCATAATAGCAATAGCTGTCTCAAACTACGTTACTGTGTCCAGCATTACTTTAATTTTTTTTCCTTTCTTCTTGAACTAAGAAGTTGAGCTGTTCATGATGGGTGCAATGGGTTGCACATTGTATTCTGATGGCAGTAAACTGAGAAGACAAATCCTGTGTGGCAGTTATTAATGTATTTACTAGTTTGTTTGATCACAAACAAACATCTGATGTGTCCAGTCACAATCCTACAAGGGGCTGTAATTATCAGGTATGCATGTGTGAGAGGAACTACACAGGAGGGTAGCAACAGGTTGCCCAATATGGATCTGAAAGAAGCAATCTGAAATTCATGTGGCTATTATTTATGTATTTATACATTTGATCATAATCACTCATGCAATTTCTAAAACTGAAGGACATTTGTGTGAGTGTGTGCTTGTGTTTGTGTGTGTGTGTGTGTGTGTGTGTGTGTGTGTGTGTGTGTGTGTGTGTGTGTGTGTGTGTGTGTGTGTGTGCATATGGGTGTGTGTGGGTATGGATGGGAGAGTTAAAATAAATTACTGTGGCTAATCATTATCATTTCTATTTTATTGCAATCTGATATCAGAGGTGTGCACAGCTAATATGTGCCTCTGACAATTTGTGATTTTGCATTCATCCCATAACACACCTGGGTTACGTAGAAAGTAACTATCATTTTTGGACAGGTATGAAGGCAGGTGCATTTTCCATAGGATCCATGTATACCTGCAAGCATGTTTATTTTCAATTTATTATGGAACTTCTATTCTCTTAGCTTTGAACATTAAGCTTTAGACACAGCAGATTGTTTTTCTTGACAGAAAAAACATATCACTGAATTTCTTTCCTTACTCACGATGCTTGTTCCAGCCATTATTGGATCAAAATGTTATTAAAAAAGTTGTCAGATGCACCTCATAGCATCTATAAGTCTATGACCTCTGAGAGCTTCGTAGTCACCAGAACCACGGCTTAATTCAGTTGCATTCTCTGCACTAGTTACAGTGGTGTCCTGGCCAGTTAGGCTTTGTTAGAAGGATGGGGCAACATTAAAAACTAAGACAAAGCATGATAAAAAAGAAAAAAAGTAACCTTTCTGGATATTGTGGATCTAGGATGATATGAACTCAGGGGAGGAACATCAGAAAGGTTCTAGGGGACCACTGTGAAATGTGGGTCCATAAAATCCTTTTTATAGGGCTTGATGCTACCTATGTTGGATAATGTTGCTTGCAGTCAGGTATCTGAGATGTGCTTAATGGACAAAGGGGCCATAAATAGTAAATATCCAAGCAGTCTCTGGATGAATGTTAATGACCCCATCTACTGACTGAACTCAGGTAATGGTCATTGACTTGCCATAGTACAGTTTCACCTTATTCTTATTAGCCCTACCAGTTCATTTGCTTCCTACAGCACCCTCTTGCTTTAAAGTCACTAGATGCCACTGATATTAGTGAAAATATGCACTTATTTATTTCTGCACATTTTTTTCATTTATAATACTTTACAATCTCTAAAAATATAATCACTCTTAAAATGACTTTCAGATGATGTTAGACAATGTGCAGATAAATATATGTGTACTGTAGCTGTTGTAATTTACTGATATGTTAAGTCTTTATTGTTCATTTGCTATAACTGAGTATTATGTGCTTATGGGGCTCCCCCATCCGACACTGCATTAAAAAGATCTTTCTCTCCCTCTCTCTCTCTCTGAGCTCAGTCCGATTATTCCTGTCAACAAATGGAAATAAATAAAAAATAAATACATTATTTTACGAAAGAGTAGAACATTCCTCTGAATCAATATGTTACATTGTATTTTATATTAACAACAGCTATAACAGTAAAAAAAAATTCAGTCAACCTAAATATTTTTAAACCAAGTTTGCTTCCTCTTTGAAAGAAATCGATCACAAATCCACTGTAAGTTTATTCAGGTATACTTTAGGATACTGTAGATGAGGATGGGGTGGGGGGTGTGTGATGTTTGCACTGAATCTGTCAGCTAACAAGTTGGTAATATCTTCGGGTGTAGTATGACTGATTCCCATCTACAACCAGTTCAGCACATAGCTGGGCATTCCCTTTTAGACTTTGGACATAATTAAAGACTGCCTTATGATTATCCTTGGCTAGCGATGTGATTTCAGTTTTATAATTTGCTTTAGAAAACTTTACAAGATCTATGATTTCCTTGTTTAGGCTTAGGAGGGAACTCTTCATCTGCAGAGTGATATCCCTCTTGCTTTTGGACAACAGTTTCTTCCTTTTGTTATATAATCTGTTTATACTTGAAGTTCACCATGGTAGCTTGTTTTTACAGAAAATCCTGGTTTTGATCCGGTGTGGTACAGCCGAATTTATACAGTTGCTTAAGTGTTTATACAGGGCATTTGCATACACTTCTGCATAGTGATCATTGGTGTTTGTGATTGCAGGTTGCATGAAGCTTTTTATACCATCTGTTAGTAGCCTGTAGTTAGGTTTGGTAACATTTTTTATAATTTTTATTCCTGTGAGGGTGTCAGTTCCAGTAGTTACTTCAAACAAGACTGATTTGTGGTCTGACCTAAATAGGAAAGCCATCACACTTGGGGAAGTACAGTTACCCCACTAATGTTGGTTGTACTACATCCAGAATATTGGAACTTAGTGGGGGTCCAGTCTATCTGTTCCAGAGCATTTGTGTTAACAAAGTCCAGGAAGCTCTGCACTATTGTGTCTTTGGTTGTGTATGTCCCCCAGTCTATGAAGGGATAGTTGAAATCTCCCATAACTAAGGTGCTGGAATGCATTGCAAGGGATTCTAGTAAATCAGGGTAGATGGTGTGCTCACCATGGTTTATGGTGGGGAATCTATAGCAAGCAATGATGTGGTATGGTACTTTCCTAATAGTTAATTGGACATGGAGTCATTTGAGAGAGTCATGCTGTTTGACCAGTCTCAAAATGTATTTGGTTTCCATGAAGATGGATACACGTCCACCTTTGGTTCCTTCATGCTCATTTTGAGGTTTGAACATGTGGAAGACATTGCAAACTTGCATGGTCAGGGTGCTCTCAGTGGCCTCGAGCCATGTCTTGGTAACTGCACAGACGTTAGCAACATCTCAGGTGAGGACTACTTCCAGGGAGTACAGTTTCGTATTTAAATTCCTATCATTAAACAGCATGACCCTGAGTTTGTCTCTATTAGATTTTGTTACTTTAGAAAATGTGTTGTTTTGACACTGCCTAAAAAAGGCACTATGGAGAAGGCAAGGGCCTTTGCCAGTATCCGAAAGTCAGAGGGGACAGGTGCTGACCATCTCTAACAAAGCAGTGTGACCATTCTAACATAACCACCCAGACTGAAAAATACTGGATCCTCCTGGACTGACACAAGACGCTCGGCCAATTGTTGAAATCAAACAATTTTGTTTATATTGTGCCGCCATCCTGGGTGAGAGTAGGATACTGCTTAGGGCTAGTGACATACCTGTCAGGGACACATAATCACAGATTCCCATCATGGCTCTCTTTATATAGTCCAGAGAGGCACATCTCATGTCATTCACTCCAAAATAGACTATGGCAGAGTCATAACAGTACTTGTTACTGAGTGACTTGAGTGTATGTGTCATTTGTCAGATCCTTGCACCTGATAGGCAGCTGACCATGACCTTCTACTTGTCCTGTCTGGTGAGGGGGGACATCTGTGTGTCTCACTGTGGAGTAACTTACAACCAAGACATTTAATGTGTTTTGCCTTAGGGGCTTATTTGTTGAGACAAGTGTGTATGTGTTGATATACATAGTGTTTCTTTTTTTCTTAGTGGTGAGTGTGTGTGTTGTGCGTTTGGGAGGTCCTTGTTCTTCTGTTAGGCTTTTAATAAGTACCTCTGCATATGTGGATTTATGTGAACCAAAAACAACAAATACACTTATGTAAAAACAAAAAGGAATAAAGCACACCAAGAAACTGAGTAAGATTAGTGCTTTCGCTTACTATTTCAGCAAACTTCTTCAGACAAATGACAAATAAATAAAAATCCTTTAAATACATAATCAGAACTGTGACATCATGGAACAATACAAAGGGCAGGCCCACAATTAAAGAGACCCACATCCAAACATATAACCATCAGAAATAAAACATAATAAACATTACTAATATATTACAAACATAGTTCAAATACATATATATATATATATATATATATATATATATATATATATATATATATATATATATATACGTTCAAAAATAAAAGCATACATATTGAATAATTCATCGTCTTAACAAAGCCCTCAATTTTAAGTTACTTTTAAATGAAATAGCTTCATTTAAACCTGGCATTATAGCTGCATTCAATTTTATTTGCCATACTAATTCCTTCTCATCTAATTTTAAGTCACTTGGACCACCCCTTTCATTTTCAATTACTTTGTGGTGTTGGAAAAAGTAATATATATATATATATATATATATATATATATATATATATATATATATATATATATATATATGTATTTGAACTATGTTTGTAATATATTAGTAATGTTTATTATGTTTTATTTCTGATGGTTATAAGTTTGGATGTGGGCCTCTTTAATTGTGGGCCTGCCCTTTGTATTGTTCCATGATGTCACAGTTTTGATTATGTATTTAAAGGATATTTTATTTATTTGTAATTTGTCTGAAGAAGTTTGCTGAAATAGTAAACAAAAGCGCTAATCTTATTCAGTTTCTCGGCGTGCTTTATTCTTTTGTGTTTTTACATATGTGGATTTATGTAGCATGATCTTATTTTATGTGAGAGGTGAGGTTACTTGAGAGATGAAGTATGTGTGCTGACAACCTGTTTGATATCAAGTTTGATTTACATGAGAGAACTGACTCCAATTCCACACTGTGTTTGTATCTCTCACCATACCTCTCAACCTTTTAAGCCAAGAAATTGGGAGAAAGCTATAAACAAAAGTGCGATAAAGGCCCACAAATAGGGACAATTTTTAAATGTTGCTATTACAAACATAGAAAATTCTGCAAAAATCTGCACAATTGAGAGGCATGTCTCTCATATAGCGTGTTAGTTTGTTTTAGGAATAAATGGTCATCAGTATGCATGAAGCAATTGTGACATTGCCTCAATTTGCCCATATCAATTAAGCTGGCAGGATGAATAATAGGAAACTGCCCATCCATTGTGGTAGGATTTCTATGAATATGGTATTTGGGAAGGAAGAGGGCTAGCTGGACTTGGTCACAAACAGCAAAAATGAAGCAGTAATTCAATTAAATACAGTTTACAAAGTACAACACTAGCTTAAACTGTACTTATTTTTCAGTTTTTTTTTCAGTGGATGCCTTGGATTTCAATGCAGATGCACTCCAGTCCTCTGGCTAAAGTTTCCAAACATTGAGCAGCTCCAGTAAACTGAGAGCAAACCTGTGCAAATGTGAGGCTTATATACAGTCAAATTTAAACAATTTTAACAGAACTACTAATTTGAAAGCCCCAAACTGAGCCTTTCTCCAGTAATCCCCCACGCAGATGAATCCTGAGCTACACACTTCTGCCACAAGGGTGCAGGGAGGTCCTCTTAATGTAAGATGGCATGTTTAACAGCACAGTGATACTAAACAGTCTAGATTCAGCAGGTCTGAATCTCGCCTATGCTATACAAGTCAAGGAAACACAATTTCCAGATGGGAAGGGGTATGGGTGAGTCACTTAAAGGTCAAAGTGAGAGTGTTTAGTAGTATATTATTAGATGACATACAGTGGTACCAACTGCTGCACAAACTGGCAGCTCTTTAAACAGCTGTGAACAATGGGTGACTATGGACAGCTTTTCATATAGAGGATTTTAAACCAGAGAGGTTTGCTTATATGCAACATGAGGCTTTTATAGGATCAAAGATGTTTATAAAATTAAACCCTCAGGCCAAACAGATGCACAATAAGTTATTAACCGGTAGTTCCGACCTTGAATAGAGCTCTCTGCTCCCACCTGAGTGCAAAAAAACCCTCCCAAAGTAAAACAAACTGGCTCTGAGCTCAAATGCTTTAGAACATAAGTAAGAATTCCTGCAACACCAGGAATCCTTGGAAACAATTTTACTTACTCTGAGAGATGTTCACAACATACAAAAATATAAAACTATTTTGGCAAGCTCAGGAGAACTTTGGCAAACTCAGAACAGCTTTTGCAGAATACTGTTAAAGCAACCTAAGAGCAGTACAGTAACAAACAGAGGAGTTTCTGTAACAAGTGCAGGCTGAAAAACAGGAATAAAATCAACCAAATAAATAAATGCAGCACAAAAGTTTTAAATATCACTGGAACAGTTAGAGCAAGTGCAGAAATTATATTTATATCAGCTTTGTAGGTCCATGTGATTTTAGAAGCAATCCAAGTTTTGAAGTTACAGGTGTCCAAGCCAGGCACAATGAAGCTCTGAATACATGACAACAGCTCTCTGCCTAGTATTGCTAGACAACAGGTCATCTCTGCACTCACCAATGCTAAAAACATGGCCTCAATGCAGGTTTGCCAGATGTCCCTATTTGGGCTCACTTGCTTTGAAAGACTTTTTTTGTCCCTACCTGGCCAGTCGGAAATCTGGCAACCCTGCCTTAATGGGACCAGATAATATCCTAGGTTGTTTACTAAACAATCTAAAACAAGACCAAGCAGACCCACTTGGCATTCTCTTTAGTCATAGCTTGAGAACAGGCAGTGTTCCTGCAGAATGGAGAGTGGCAACAGTAATCCCTCTGGCAAAGGGGGCCATCATCTGACCCTGTGAACTACAGACCCATATGTCTAACCAGCCTCATCTGCAAGGCCTTGGAAAGAATTATCACTGAAGTTATCAACAAGGACATAGCCAACCTCTAAACACTGGACTCAGCCAAGTTTGGCTTCATTAAGGGTAGATCATGCTTATTAAACCTGGTCACCAAAGCAATGGATGAAAGTAAGACTGTGCCCACAGCCTGTCTCAACCTTGCCAAGGCTTTCAACACAATTGCCAACCATGGGATCATTGAGAAACTCTAGATCAGGATTAATCCTTAACATTACTAGATGGTTGCCATTTGGCTCATCAGCAGAACACACACTGTCAAAACTGGTGACTCCACCTTCACCAGTAGACCCATCACCAGGTCTGGAGTACAAAAGGGGTCTGTGCTGGGGCACTTACTGTTTGGCGTCTATCTCTCAGAAGTTCAGTCCAAAGTAGATGTCCCTTGGATCTCCAATTATGCTGATGATTGTAAATTGGGAGCAATCACTGAGTCCCCCAATGATGTCAACATATTACAAGAAGGGCTAACACAAATGAATGATTGGTGCAAAAGTCATGGTCTAAAACTAAATGCAAAAAATGCATTAGTATTCCCTTTGGAAACATGGGACTACCTACAAATTAAAATATTTACAGCACCTCCTGTGTTCCTATCTAGTGGTGTGAGACATGGGAACACAGGTTGATAGCAATCTGAACTTTGATCACCAAGTTTTCACAGTGATAAGGAAAGCCTTCTATGTAGCACACCTCATAAGCAAAGGCATAGCATCTAGATCAAGGGATGTTATAACTCCACTCCACTCTATCCTCATCAGACCACTAATAGAGTATAGTGCACCCTTTTGCATGTACCTCACCAGACAACTGCAGCAGCTGGAGTGAGCTCAAAGGTTTCTCACTAAGAAAATACAGGCACAACAAGCCATGACCTACACTGACAGGGTGAAAGCCATGTCACTTTACTCTGTATCTTATAGGTTGGTGAGAGGTAACTTGTGTCTGGCCTATAGGGCAATCTCCAACCATGCTGTAATGGAAATGCTGCACATCCACAAGTCAAATGGCATAAGAGTCACTCATTCTAGGGATCTCAACCTAGCTTGAGACATTAACAGGACATGCTGGAGAGACAGATAAGTCTCCCAGAGACTGCTGCGTCTATGGAATGGACTTACTATTCATACAAAACAGAGCTCCTCACTGACCTTATTCAAACACAAACTAGATAATTGGATGGAAGACTGCAAATTCACCCCTAAAGTGGCATCCATGTCTCTAATAGACAGGGTTAGCTGGTGTTGATCACAGACCCCGTCTGTTCATAAATTCATTCTGAAAACTACACAGAAAAGAACAGATGGGGATACTTGGGATTAACATGTACAGGCTTGTAAAGACTCTAGGGCCACTAGCCTGGTAACCTCCTATGAACAAATGAACCTACAAACCTGTGTATTGTGCATGCAGAAAATCAAAACACGCAGCCTGGGTACATCCATAGGTTCATAGGTAGGTACTAGGCTATCTGCCTGAAGGCATTTATAAGCCTATCTGAATGTGTTGACTTTTACCACCCCCTTAGATTAGTTCCCTGTGCCTCTGTCCAGCAGAGCCATTGAAGTGATACCTGGGGTAAGCTTTCTGTTTCCCATTCACTCATCAAGGTTTCTCTTGAAGAGGGTTAGTGAGGAGCTCTGCCTAATGTAGATTGGAATCTTGTTCCAGAGCTTGAGAAGTCTCTGGGACAGGAATCTATCCCTCCAGCACATCCTGTTTATTGTTGTGGTGAGGTTTAGCAGATAAAAAGGATTCCATTTCAGGCTAAAAAAATGGTAAAGTCTAGCTAAGAACATTTATAATCCTTGCTGAAGAAATAATGATAAAGTATAGCTGGCCCAGTGGCACAGCAGCAGGTCAGCCTGTATAAGTATTAACGTGTGAAGGTTTAAGCAAATTGCTAGTCTGCTGTGGCGGCAAAGGCTGATTGCTTAATTTTATCTTTTTGTGGCTGGAAGAAGGAACTGCCATAGGATGGCAACATGAATTCAGTTAAGTCCCACTCAGATCATTTATATACTTAGCTGTAGAAATAATCAGAAAGTATTGCTGGCCCAATGACACAGCAGCTGATCAGCTTGGCACCTATTAACCTTGGAAGCTGGAGGGACAGCAAGTAGGGTGGGCTTCAGTGACTGGTCAACAAGTAACCTTGAAGTGCCAGCTCTTTACCAAACTAACAATGTGTTTGCATTGAGAAAATGTCAGACTTCAGTGGGTCACATGTAGGAATGTGCTCGTGAGTAAGCTTACAGCATTACATTCCTGCCATTCACATGATATTATAGATCATTAAAAAAAAAACTCCTTTACAAGTCAGTCTATTCAAACCTCCAAAATACAGTCTTATCTCTCCAAGCTGAAAACTACCTTATTAGCACCTGACAGTCTTCCTTCCAAATACCTCAAAATCTTGGGAGGTGTCATATCTTGTCCTGTGTTTGTCCTCATCAGCT
Organism: Protopterus annectens; assembly: GCF_019279795.1. Taxonomy (NCBI): domain Eukaryota; kingdom Metazoa; phylum Chordata; order Ceratodontiformes; family Protopteridae; genus Protopterus; species Protopterus annectens. The sequence continues at coordinate 1,167,620,050 of NC_056732.1, read as the reverse complement.
GATCAATATGTGAATCGTACATTCCATACTTCTAGAAACAACCTTATGTTTTACCCCTACATAAAGTCAGAAGTAGTCACAGGCTTTCCAGCATGAGACCCACTGCTATCCTTTCTGCTCTTTCCAAGACCCTTGGAAAATGTGACAATGCACAATTAATTCAATATATTCTACCAGATAACCTTCTTTCTCCTTCTTGGCATGGGTTTTGTCCCTTTTCACAGTACAGACATTGCATTGCTATCATTCTTAAACCCCACGTGTAATCTCAGAAACAATAGTAATCTGGTATCAACCAACTTTATTGACTTAACAGAAAAACTGGATTTTGTCTCACATCACAAAACCCTTGCAGAAACTATGTCAACTCAGTCTCTCCTCCACCATTCAAATTTGATTTAAGTTCGACCTCCCCAAAAGGGCACAATGTGTTAAATTGTTTGTCCCCTTTTCAATTGGTGTGTCTCAAGTCTCCACATTGGCCTCTTCTCTTCAATAGATCCATCAGTGACTACCTCTACACTCAACAAATTCCACCTTCATCAAATATGCCACAGATTCAACCATTATAAGATACTAGCCAAAACAAAAGAGAACTGCAATCCACCACCCTGCATTCCTTCACAGCAATAATAACTTGGGTTAAAGATTCAAACCTAGTCCTTAATGGAAAGAAAGAAAGAAAGAAAGAAAGAAAGAAAGAAAGAAAGAAAGAAAGAAAGAAAGAAACTGTTATCTTCATAAACCAATCAAGATTCTAGGACTACTTCAGAGGAAGAGGTTAGCATAAAGGAGAGGCAACAATGCACAAAAAATATAAAATTTAAATAATCACAAAGGACCGCATTCAATGTAAATACAATTAAAACATTACCAAAAATTGTTACAAGTGATAATTCATAAATTAATTTTTCTGAACATGACTTTGACATATCAATAACATATCTGGTTAGGAGGATGGCCTACTGGTTGGGAGGATGATCTAATTGTTAAGGTGTTTACCTTACAAACCCAAGGTACAGAGTTTGAATCTCATAAAGGATAATTGGCTAGGCTAAAAATGGCTTGCAAGGGCAGTTAGCTTAGTACTAATCTATGAGAACATTTAAAAATCAAATTAATTACAAGTTATCCAAAGTAAAAGTAGACTTGATATAAGCAACTGTCAGAATTACAATATGAGACACATGTATACTGTATCTGGGTGAAAAATAAAAGTCTATGTCCTAAGTGTACCTTCTAGAAGTAGAGGCAGATGAAAAATTTGGTGTGGTTAGAAGTTACTCTTTTATCCTCCAAAAGACTCACCCCAGGATTCAAGAATCCTCTGTGTAAGACTAAATTAGTCTTACATGGAAACGCCAGTCTGAGAGTAAGACGGCAGCGTGCCATGCATATTAATGAGGGCACGCTGCCTCAACTCTAAGGCTAACATGGAGCATGCACGAGTGCAGGGGCATGTTGGACTGCCGAGCAGTCGAAAAATCCACCCCCCTGCAAGTCTCTCAATTGGGAAATGTCAACTCACATGAGTGAGTCTGCTCAAATGTGTACATACCCAACACTACACTCCCCCACCTTCTAAATCCCTGTACAATTATAAAATGTAAAACTTTTATTTATTTATTTTTTATTATTCCCGATATAGCTGCCCGTATTTGCGTGGGTTTGCCCATTGCTTAGCTACAGTTAGCAATTTAGACATCGAAGAGGATAATAAGAAACGTATATGCAAATTAAGCAAAATAGCAATAGCGTAGTGGTACAGCCTTCGCACAAAGAGGAGGCATTCCTGGTTCGAGTCCCACCACTCCCCTTTTTATTTTCTGTTGGAAATCTGGATATAAAATAATTCCTGACATTTATCATTTAAATTTTAGTAAAAAGCATTGAGATGGCCTATGTAGTAGTGAACAAATTTTTTATATATAAATATATATATATATATATATATATATATATATATATATATATATATATATATAAGAAGGAGAAATGGTTATGCATACTGATGAATGCATAAGTAACGTATCTTAAGCAATGTGAAGCACTGCTAAGCAAAGTTTACCAGTACTAAACATATTTAAGTATAATTGATCATAGCTTAGCACTGCTTTAACTAGCACAATAGCTTTGTGTGTAGCTGCGCACCATGCTAACTAGCGCAACATCGGGCAATGTAGAGTACCGTATAGCAACATAGAGCAACGTAGAGCAACGTTGGGCAAAGTTGAGTGAAGTCAGCTAAGCACAGCCATACCTCCTATCTGGTCTGGCCAGTAGTAAAATAAAAAGCAATGACAGGCCTTGAACCCGGGATACTGTGCACCATAATCACAGTACTGAATCACTAAGCCATGATAGCTTTTCAAATGCATGTACTTTCAACACACCCACACATACATATCAATGGAAGTTTACCCATTGCTAAGCAGGTGTGCCTTCAGCTGAGTGTTTCCAAAACTGGCCAGTCACAAATAAGTGCGGGAAATGAGGCATATTTAAGCTCCATAGGCGGGAATACTTGCCATAACTGGTTGTAGCTCCCATCTGCAGTCAGCATGGCCTGTGTTGGAGAGGGCTCTTGATTTCGAGCGCAACGTTGGGGCATTGAGGAGTCAAAAGTAATGGTTTGGCTCCTCGTTCATGATCATGAGGAGAGACTCCTGCAGGGCCAGTTCCAGGGCACCCAATACAAAGCGGAAGCCTGGAACCATCTAGCTCATGATCTCACCAGTGCCACAGGTGTCCCTCAGACTGGGGAGCAGGTCAGACACCACTACTCAAACCTGAAGAGACACAAGGAGGACCGACTGAACCAGTGGATACAGGAGGTCCATGGGATGGAACATGCCCCACTACTGAGTAGGTAGCCATGGAATGAAGTATGTAAGAATTGCTATTGGAGTCTATATTATGGATAGGTATGTCTCAATATCACTTCATTTACTTCACAGCTGCAGGTGTCCGTGCTACGAATCAGCAAGCCTATGCAGATAGGCTGTGCCACCAGGCAGGTTAGTAATTATTCTGCATGTATTGTTATATAAAATAAGTGAGAGAGCCTGAAAAAGAGTGTTGTAGCCCAATAATAAAGGTATAAGTCTTGAATAACTACTCTGCATGTACTGTTATATAAAATATGTGAGAGAGACTAAAAAAGAGTGTTGTAACCCATTCATAAAGGTATAAGTCTTGAATAATTTCTCTGCATGTACTGTTATATAAAATAAGTGAGACAGCCTGAAAAATAGTGTTGTAACCTATTAATAAAGGTATAATAAGTCTTGAATAAATCTTCTGCATGCACTGTTATATCAAATAAATGAGAGAGCCTCTAGAAAAGTGTTATGTAATTAATAAAGATATAATTCCTGGAGTGTGTCCGTGTCAATTTCTTTGATATGTTGTTGTACTCTTGCGTTATAGAAATAGTACTGTTGTATTAAGCTCTGTCAACCCACACTTGGGTAGGCCCATATAAAGTGGATGAAGGGAGTGTCAGTAGCTGTTAAGCATATATACAGTCCTCAACTGTTGGTTCATGGCCGGCATGTACAGGTTAATCTGGCACATGAGTAGCTTGTTATTGTGTTCCCCAGAAATGTCAGTGTGCTGCTAGAAATGTAGGGGGCTGTTAAAATATAACTGATAATGTCACCTGAACACAACTAGATATGTAGATATATAAATATAAATATAATATATAAATACGTAGCAGTAACATCTGCATCCTGGACAGTTTGTATGTCAGATACAGGTCAGGTATATAAAGAACTAGCAAAACCCATTTCACAATTTAACAGACATCGCCTAGTGTAATAATACATGTAGGGGATATATACCTGCAGTCAACAGGAATGTAGTGTAAACTATAAGTATATATAAGTTGTTAATGGAGGTATCTTTTTACACCCTACTGTATGTGCATAAACAATGCAATTCCACACCTCAATGGGTATGTCTAATCTCAAAACATTTGTTGGGACATATGTCCTATTGGTTTATAAATATCTGCATTTACTTTGATGCATGTGCCCTGTTCAACTACCACAATCTTGGTGGCCTGTTGCCACCAATTAATCCTGCATGCTGTTGGAATGTCCACTGTTATTCTATATAGGCATGTGTTATGCTTGCTGTTCAACTGTTGGAACTCTGGTGTTTTGGGTTAATGGGAATACTACTGCATGCTGTTACAACTAATTTGGAATGCTGTTGGCTGTTACCAACCCATATTATCATTAAATCCTCCTAAACATAGAACATATGGGAAGGCCAGTCCCAGCGGACCCACCTGTCCCACCTCAGCTGGCGATGGCACTTGGCACCAGCAGGTCTGATGCCCAGCCCGGGACCTCTTCCTCCATTGGGCCTGTGCCACTTTTGGGTGGAAGCACTGCAAGGGATGGGGCTTGTCCCCCCGTACAAGTGTGGGTGGAGGAGGGCCACCTCTCACCCTCTGAACGGTCCAGGCTGTGGTGCGTAGGGAGATCCAGCGTTCTGTCACTGATCCTCTACGCCAGCTTGAGGCATGAGTGGCTCAACGCATGGGTGAGCCTGCCCCTCCTATGCAGCCCCCAGCACAGCCACCCTCTGGGCTGTGAAGGTGCAGTGGTGACTGCCCATGGGTGGGGATCTCAATTCCACTGTTGCCATCTGTGGTCTCATGGGCTTGTGGTTTCCAAACATCCTTCCCCGTCAATGTTGCTCACCTCCCACATGTGTCATATTCCACCCCTGTATGCATCTTGTTTGTCCTATCTGTTTACCTCCCCAACCTACCTCCCCAAATATACCTACATCCCCTACCCCACATTCCACTCTCACCTGGAAAAAAAAAGAGCAATCTGCTCCAAAAAAAATTATGCCCCATACATAGCTGCCCATTTTGCACACATGTCTGCTGGACATATAACATGTAATTTAATTGGCAGTACAACATACTTTGTTATCCTCACCCCTCTCTCAGGGGTCGAAGGTTTCATATTTCCCTCCAAAATTATTGCATATGCACAGCTGTTTCTGTAAAAGAAATGGGCAGCTATGGTCCTTCCCTACACCCGTCCTGCACATTCCGAGTTGTTTTCCCTACTGTCTTTCCCTCTTTGTGCCCCTTTTTCACCACTTTCCTATCTCCCCATTTTCTTTTCTTTCAAAGAAATGAGCACGAGGGTTAGCAGGAGTAAGCACTTGTAAGCAGCAGTTAGTGGGTTTGCACGAGTGTGCGCTTGTGTGCACTTAGCTAAGTATTGCTAAGCTTCACGCAAACCCGCTTACAACTGCTTAAAAGTGCCTTAGTCACCCTGCATGTGAGGGCCCTTGTTCTGCTCAGCTGCAAAATAAAACACCTCTGTCAGTCTCGAACCCCGGACCTTGAACACACTAGACTGCATGAAGTACCACTAAGCCACAGTAGATATACAGCAGGTTGTTGCTGAAATAGATATATCATACATCAGAATGAGTGAATGTAAAGGAAAAATAGGAATGCCATAACACAAAACCTGTTCTCTGGAACTTTACCAGCAGTTGTTGTGGAATTGCATTACATGACTGTGATAAGAGAACCAGCCATTCTAGCAGGAAATAATGTTACAGCAGCACTTTACAACCCCCACACAGTATCATAGCAGGACAAACAGTGGCATATCTAATTAGGGCAGAGGACATATATCCCAACTGTGACTACATTTAAGAGATGTCCCTAATTTTGAAACATATGTTAGCTGTGTCCCTCTGAATCCCCTGAAAAGTACTGACGTTAGGCAGAAAGGTAGGGTATTGCACCTAATGAATAATGACAATATGTAGGAGTTAGACACCGCTTGTACTTCAGAAAAGGTGTAGTAATCCATACGCACTGGTTCTCTTGAAGTCTCCACTTACTGTCTCTAATATTTTGAAGGTGTACCTCACTTTTACCTACCTTTACCTCACTCTGTTCAAATATGTACCTGAGTGTTTCATAGGCCTGGCCAAGGCAGAAACACACAGGCATATCAGCTTTTCTGCTGTTACACACTGTGCAAATAGCTTTGAAAGGAGTTCAACAAGCATACCCTTATGTAGGAGTACAACACTGAAATACCAAAGGATGCAGCCATGTACTGGTAGCAAACGACTGTAACAATGCCATTGTACCAGTGCTGAAAAGGCCTGTGCATTGCACAGACAGAGAACAACAGCCTAACCTCTGGCTACCATCTGGATAGGTCCACAGTTGGGAGCTATGCAGACAGACTACTTGCCTTGCTAAACTGACAGGTACACAGCAACCCTTTAAGTCCAGCAAGATAACATTCACACAATAATACATAATGCTTTCTGTATGTCTGCATCCCCACCCAAATGTACAATATACCTGTGTGTTCAGGGTCTACTAAGGATGTAGGTAGGCATACTCAGCACTGGAATTGTCCAGTTTTCTTGAGCATCCTGTGCTAATGTCAACAATAAAAAAGCACAAACTGTGCAAAAGTGAGTACATTAATATTCACAGTATAGCAATTCACAAACAGTTCATGTGCCAAATGAATACATCTCAATAACTACATTTGTATGGCAGTTAATTGTATAAGTAGAAAATAAACTACATACTCCCATGTATCTTGTGTTAGCATTTGTAGGGGTGAGTACAATTCTACACTGACAAGTGTGTACTGGAAGTGGCAACATTCAGTTCTGAGTACAACAATTAAATCACTGGCTACACCCCTAGCTTCAGATATAAGAACTATACCAACGTTCTGACTTAAACAACGGTGTCCACAGCAAACAAGCATGGGCCCCACTTTGGAAAGCTGAAAGGACTACGCCTACCTGACTTAGCACTTTATAGCACTGGGTTGCTATGACACACAGCAGGCTGCATGCAATTACCAAATGGTGGCCACCAATTGGTGCAGAGGCCATCACATGCACATGTGCAGATGCCTATAAAAGCAGGTTGTACTTGCTGCCCACACACGCAATCATTCCATTGCAGATATTGAGAGAGAGACTCAGAGACAGAGAGAGAGACACACACACACACACACACACATCAACAGAAAAAAAAAAGCCAAAGACACACGGAACATAATACTACCAACACATACAAAGGAAAGGTATGTAACAGATGTGTAGTTACTGGCATATAGTAGATGTTTTTGAAGAGTACTCTACATACTTTGAAACATCCATATGTGGCAGCAGTACGTATCTATGCACAGCTGCCCTGCATAACTACTGCCATGGACAAATCAGTGTGTAGCTGTGTGCAGTGGGTCATAACTGTGACATATGTAGCTCAGCATTAAATGTCAAACATCTGATCCATTTTATCTGTGTTCTGTACAGTAGTGTGGACAATGGCTGTTTGGGGAGTAGTGCATACAGCTAAATAAACATGGATGTGACAGAGTAACACATGCATGATAGTCATATTAACGTGTAGCTTAGCATTGGCAACTGCTGTACCAGGCTACAATGCTAATCTAGCATTTGCAGCTATATATACACCCTCTAATATTACTGTGTGCTCACATGTGACACCTGTTCATGTTGCAGCAAGGCCCAACAGGTCAGCCATGAGGTCCAGGGACTTACAACAGTGTGGACCTTGTGTGTGTATGGCACACACATACGGAGAGATATATCTGTGTCAGATATATTAACATATGTACATGTGCATAGATCAAGGGACATACTGCAACTGTTTGTGAAGGGTGGACATATATATGTTGGTGAAGGTTGTTATGTGCATATTTGTATGTAGGTTGTAGTATGTGGCAAACAAGCCAGCATACAGTTCTGGTATATGACATGTGGTGGTTAAACTCTGTGGGTGTGATTTGTTAGGTTTGCAGTGTTGCAGTCAGTGAGGCCTGCTAAAGCTACATGGGCTGAAAACACCTTCAATGCATTTCACACAAGATTGTGCAATATTATTGCATAACTGTATACCTCACATCCTTCGCATAATTGATATTTCCACCATGAAAGGTGACTGTATATGTGTCTATATGTATATCTATATGTACACCAATGGATGTTTATATGTATGTGTGTGTGTATATATATATATATATATATATATATATATATATATATATATATATATATATATACAGAGAGAGAGAGAGAGAGAGAGACAGAGTCATATTTACTGCGACAGATGCCTGGTGACAAAGCCATGGCCTCAAGCTCAATATCAGAAATGCATTGGCATCCCTTTTGGTAAAAACTCTGTACCCATGAACTACCACATAGGTGGTAGTCTAGTTAACACCGAAAGTGTGATAAGAGACAATGGGACATGGGTGGATAGTAGTCTCCCCTTTGATAATCACATTGCCACACTAGTCATGTAATCTGTCTATGTGGCACACCTCATCACAAAAGGTGTGTCATCCAGGGAAAAGAGGTCAGTGTTCCCCTCTACTCATCACACATAAAACCCATTATAGAGTACAATGCCCCTTTTGGTTTGTACCTCACAAGACATCTACAGCAACTGGAAAGGCCACAGACATACCTCACAAAGAGTATTACCGGCCTCAAACAGATGCCCTATGCAGACTGTCTCACAAAACCATAGCTAGACTGTGTCACATATCGTCTACCCAGAGGTGACCTCTGCCTAACATACAAAGCTATGTCAAACCCAGAGCTGTTGGACATGCTTCACATAAACAGATCACAATCCCTATGAGCTACACACTCTAGGGACCTAAAACCTTGTCACCTCAATAAACAGAACATGCTGGAGGGATAGATTCCTATCTCAGAGACAGCCCCTACTCTGGAACAAACTACCTATCAATAGCAAACAAAGCTCCTCATTAGCACTCATCATGAATAATCTTGATGATTGGATGGGAGATAGGAAATACACCCCGGGAATCACCTCTGTGGCTCTGCTTGACAGGGGCACATGAAATTAAATTACTTGGGTGGCAAAGGCCAGGTTACCATCTGGCTAGGCTTCTATACGCCCTAGGGCCAATAGCCTATTACCTGCCTATGAACTGATACACACCCACATGTACTTGTTGCAACAATTGCTATGTGAGGTTGACTGAGTGTGATGGTGAATGTGTTGGTGAATGTGTCAAAGTTCTGTATATGTGGGATAGCTTATTGGGAAACTGTTTCTGTCATGGTATTTTGTGTCCTAGTTCTGATCCCAGCGAAAGATGTGTATGCTATTGCTAGGCAGGAAAAGCAGTATGGCATACGGTCTGACATAGTCCCTTGGTGTTAACTGGGGTGTGCCATTGGAGGCTAAAGCAGTACATGTATGCTTATTGATTGATACTGCTGGTGAATCCAAATCCTGTATGAACTGTAGTACTACCTGAAGCGGTAGGCCTAAACAGCACAGTATGGTATATGTCCACATTGCTTGGAACCACTGTTTTGTGTGTTCCCTGCAGTCCTCACAGATTACATACCTCAGCCATAAGGTTTTGTAAGTACTGACACACACTACTGTATGGTACACACGTAAAGCTCATCTGGATTGACATACCTTTGTGTCTTGTATGTATGTCTGATGTGTGTGTGGGTATGCCTGTAACATGCCCTCGGTCATATGTGTGCTACAGGATATAAGTGCGTATCTAGCAACATGTATAGTCTAGTACAGCAGTATGCCACCTATATTCATGAATGTGCACATATTTTAGGCAGGAGTTTGCCATCAACAACTAGTGCAGTATACTGGTAATACTGTAACTGGACTTTCAATCATTGCAATGGATGACATATTTCTTTATGCATTAGCTTGATATATACCTCCTGTGGCTAGGTGGTGCATTGTGTTGTATACAGTGTGCCATGTACTGTTGTATAGTCTTACATAGCGGTTTCTCTTTGTTGCTGTGCAGAACATTGTTTAATATATAGAGCGTGCCAGGCACTGTCAGGCAGTTGTGGGATGAGCACTGATATGTGGTATTGAAATTGTGTATCCTCTGACAGCCAATAGTTTGCTATATATGGCAGTTCAGTGATATCTGTACTGTAGAATGTTAAGTGTGCCACATGACTTGCTCACACATATTGTTTCATTGTCTTCCAGGGTTCATGGCCCACCAACGCAACCCAATCTATAGTCCTGCTGAGGATGACATCATAACAATCAGTCTGGTTCAGCACTACAGACTGCTTTTCTCAAGAACCAGCCAGGAACAGCATGCGCAGACTGCACTGTGACAAGATGTTATCCATAGGGTAAATGACATAGGCATGCATAACCAGACATATGAGCAGGTACGCCATCACTGCAGTAATTTACTTAGACATGTCCGGCAGCGTGCATCTGATGTCCATAGACAACAGCTTGCCACAGGTGGTGGGGTTACCATCCACCCCCTCACCAGAAAGGAGGAGCTGCTCCAGAGCCTGGTGGCTCCTGGCCAACAACAACAACAGCTGGTATGTATCATCATGGAGGCCAGAGCCACCCAGCAAGTTCACATGGAGCGTGCAGGTAACATGGCATATCTGTAGACTACTGTTACCTCTATTGGTAGATCATGCATATGTGAGATGTGTACTGTGTAGTTAGAAGATGTGGAGCCTGGTGTTGTGCAATACTGATAATTTGGAACAAAATCTGTAGGCCTGTGACTGACAACTGTTATAATACTGTAAGATTGCAAACCCACAGTAGCAATGCCACAGTTGTTGCCACTGACAAACTGTCTCATATCCTTGTAGGTCCCTCTGGTGTGACAACAAGGCAGCAGACCCATGCTGGTGAATGTGTTCTACATTTAATATTACAAATAAAATGTGCATGTCATAGGTGAGGTGTAGGCCATGTACACATGTAACACACCTACATATAATGCATGCTGTGCATGTTTGCTGTGAGACTATGCACATCTCAGTAACGTGAGTAGCTGCCTCAAACACATGCAATAGAAAGAGCATCCCAAACAATTGTGGCTACACTGTAGTGGACATTGAATAGGCAGAGTCGATACACAACTTTGTCATATGCAGAACATGTTAATATGCTACACATGGTGTATTCAGACACCCACTGTAAGGCCACACTCCGGTATCCCAAATGTCATCCACAGAGCACACATAATATACCTGAGGGGTAGAGGCCTATCAAGGGGTGGAGTGACACTCTTCAACACACAACACATTCATGTTAGGCAATGCTCCCTATTGGGCATCTTACAAACCCATGTAACAACTGGCTGTGAAATAGTGAATGTAGCCATGGTACTGCAGTTCAGGTGCAGCATGATAGGTGCCAGTCTGGCACACATTAGTAGCCTTGTGTGATCACACGATGCTGCATGATGATGGCTCATGGTATTACACCCCATCCAGTTACAGTAACCACAGTACTACATATAGCATTCATTGCTATACACCTCAATGTTGTGTGTGTGCAAACATATGCACCTATACACAATATGCATAGCAATCACCGTTTGCACAAAGTGACACATATATGTCTTGTAATGCTATTGAGTGTATATGTCATATGACACACATTGGGTATGTGTGATGTTTAATGTTGCAGTTGTGTTGTAGCATGCCATGTCATGGCTGGCACTGGCATGTCCACAATATGTTCTACACTCACCATAACTACTGTAGAATGGCTATGTTGAGCAATGGTATTGCATCAGGTATACATGCACCACTGATCCTGTGTGTATACATAGCATGCATAAACTAAACCTGTGCCCACGATTATCTGGTAAAGACACAGATGCTCTAATCAGAAATGGATATCTATGTAACACACAGATACACATCTAGCCATGGTATGTATACCTGTGAGTGATGGTGCACAGGATATTAAAGAGCTTTTAATACTTGCACAGCAATGTTGTGTCCATGTACACATTGCGTTCCAGGGTGAGGCCAATCACTGAACAACAACACACATGCATCAAAGCCATGTATAATGTTATTAGCAAAGACTGTCTACACACGCACTGCATGCTGTTGAGCAACACACGTCCTGCATGCTGACACGTGTGATATGACTGTTTGGCTTGTGATACTGTACCCCACCATCAACCGCTATTGAGTATGTTCTGGATTGCTGGTGGTGTGTGTATGTGTGTGTGTGTGTGTGTGTGTGTGTGTGTGTGTGTGTGTGTGTGTGTGTCTGTGTCTGCTTTAGTGAGGAGTGTATTTGTATGCATGTGTGCATGTGTTCATGTGTGCATGTGTGCATGTGAGCATGTGTGCATGTGAGCATGTGTTCATGTGTTCATGTGTTCTGACATCATGTACAGGTCGTAAAGTGTGTTTCCTGTCTTCCTCTCACAGGTGCTGAGGTTGGGCTGGGTCACTGCAGCAGGGAACCTGTCACTGACACAAATAGTGATAATGAGGATAGGTGTGTTGAGGGACAGGCATGTTTGCCAGGGTCTGTCGTTGGGCCACCAATTGACAGTACACAAGTGTCCACCCCATCCATGCACACAGTCATACTGCCTATACATCCATCATCACCAATGCCCTTAGCTGAGGGACAGTGTACAGTCTGCAATAGCCAGGACAGTGTGGTATCTATGGCACATGCATCCGGAGACAGCAGCCATAGCCAGATGTCTGGAATGGTACCACACAGGCAGATGTCCAGGGGTTCTCGTCAGAGCACTGCTGGTCATCATGCCCCTGGCAGACGTGCCACAGGTCTTACAACCTCACACATGTTCCAGGCTGTCATGGAGGCACAGGCATGTATAGAATGGTACACCAGACAGGGACTAAGGGCACAGAGGGCACATAACACCGCTTTAAATGACAGTATCCATGACCTAGCAGGTGCCATCCGTAATTACACTGAGGTCATTGATAGACGTTGGAGTGAGACATTACATGTCCTCTGCAATGTCATGTCCATGTGTCAGGACAGTCCGGGGCAGTTGAGACATAAATGTGGATGTATGCCAGCAACATCAGCAGCTGGCAGTCATCGCAGACATCCCTCAAATCACAGCCTCTCCCGTAGTGCCAGTAACAGCCCCAGCAATTTTGGGGGTGGGCTGTCCATAGACCGTCCTAGAAGACCATGTGCACGTGGCTCTGGCCAGTCCCAGCAGGGACCTGAGTCCAGTGTACATATCTCTACCTCTATGGATAGTACCCAGTTTGGCTTAGTACCTGATACTGTCAGTAGCACCCCTGCCAGGCAGAGGTACTGTATCCGTGGCCAGAGATGGTGATCTGTAAAGCCTGGCAGGTACAGTCTGTGGCTGTCCCACAAATCCCCATATAAGGCAGCCACATGTTGAAACTGTATGCATGCAGACACACACACATAAACCAGACACCTAGGGCTAACACATACCCGCACACATTACATCAACATTGGCCCATACCAGTGGTCTTGGCCTTCACACACACACACACACACACACACACACACACACACACACACACACACACACACACACACACACACACACACACACATACATGTCAATTGTAGGGCTCAATGTAGGCCTCTGGCAAACCAACAACACACTCTGTGCATATGATGAATCCTGTGCCATCCCCTGTCAGCTGTAACATTGATGAAGGAACAGGCTAACATGGTGCTGATGCACAGGGTGACTTTATAACAGTATAGCAATGTTAGCATGTTGTCAGCAGTAAACTGTAATGATATCCTTGAAGGTGTAGCTGAGCATCCATGATACATTAAAGCTATAATTGTCAATGTTGTATTGTTTACACCAGTGTTAATTCCAATAGTGTATTGTCCACCCACATGCCACTTGGCTGATGTGTGTAGTATTAGCAGCATGTATTAGAGAGTGGACAGTACGTGTGGGATGTGTGCAGCACAGATTTGCAGGTGTACATTGGGGAACATGGTGAAGGTGAACTATCTGCATGTACATGCATAGTGGGCACATGGTTAGGGTGACATGCCCTGTATTACACAGTGTTAACCCTCCATAGTTTCTATTGGTGGCCAGTATGCATTGTACTGCACACATTTTGAAACCTGAGTACGCATTTGTGTATGACATGGTTTGACACTGTGCTGTGTGGATACTGTTACTATCTGTCATTGGTTTGCATTCTGGTAGTATACATCACCTCAACAGCCTGACCATAAACATTTGTTAGATGATGTCTGGACAACTGACACACAGATGTAGGACACACAGTAACATTTGGATCCTTTGGGTACTATATTATGCCAGTAACCAGTGTTATTCACCTGCACTCATTCCTGGGACCACCCCTATTTGGCATATAGCTCTCTTAGGTACAAGCATATACAGTAAGGATATGTCCATCCACGTTTGGAAATGCATACTGTGGGCTATAATGCATTCTCCAGAAGACACACACATCCTCCACAAGGGTATCATACAGACAGATACCCATTGTCAAACCCATGCTGTAAAGCTATAAGCCAGCTAAAGCACAGTCATCCACCTTCACAAAACATAGTATCCCCACAGTACCACATGGGTATTAGCCCCCAACATGTTGAGTGTGTACCAATGTATACATACAGCCAAGTGTTACGTCATCTCTCCTTTGATAATCACATTTCTAAAGGTATTGGGAAATCCCTCGGTGGATCACATAAGCAATAAGGGGTCCGCATGCATATCCACAAAGGTTGTTGTACACCTATAATGAATAGCCATTATTGACAGACTTTGCTGCATTTGAACAGGTTTCAAATATACCTCAGGCATAAACCCTCACTCACCCTATTCAATAGAAACCGTAATAAGTGTGTGTGACATGGATGACCTAGGCCAGGGATCACTGCAGTGGCCTGGCTTGTCACAAGCATACAAATTTGACCTCAGGTCTGTAAATTAGCAGCACACCCTGGCAAAGATAACAAATGTGTTAATGGAGAAAGCAGGGTTCCCCCCTATGAAATAATCAAGGTCACATGTATGTATATGTAATTGCCCAACAGCTACCTGACATGTGTAATGCACATACTCTTGCCATGATATGTCATGCGGTAGTAAAAGCAAAACCCATGACACATTGACCAACAGTGTCACACATGTGAAGCACACACACACACAGTCACCAAGTGCAGGATTCCAACCCCTACTTAACTACGTTATAATACTACAGCAGTACGCATTTACATGATGCACTTTACACATTATTGGGAGTTCTTCTTTCCATAGGTATATTTGTAGGATGGTGGTATCATCCAACCTGACAAAGGTGAGAATACCACTTTGAATGTGTTGTAGTAGTCTCCAAAAAGGTTGTTCCTTTCCAAGGGGAGACACACACACACTCTCATATAGTTGTCCGTTGCAGGATTCAAACCACTTTCTAACTACGTTATGGTACTACAGCAGTACGCATTCACATGACGTGCTATATACATTACTGGGAGTTTTTCTTTCCACAGGTATATTTGTAGGATGGTGACATCATTCGACCTGACAAAGCTGAGAATACCACTTTGAATGTGTTGCTGTAGTCTTCAAAATGGTTGCTCCCTTCCAAGGGGAGACACACACACACTCACATACAGTTGTCAGTTACAGGATTCAAACCCCTACCTAACTATATTATGACACTATAGCAATACACATTTACACAACATGTTATACAAATTATTGGGTGTTTTTCTTTCTACAGGAATATTTGTAGGATGGTGAGATCATCAGACTACACAAAGTGTGTACATTAGGTGATATTAGGTGGGCTACATAGATGGTATTTCTAAACACTTTGGCAATGTGATCATCAAAGGAGAGTGTACTATCTACCTGGGTCAACAGGTCCATAATTACATTCTCAATACATACTGGATTACCACCTATGTGGTAATTTGTCTGCACTTTGTTTTATCCAAAGGGATGTCTATGCATTGTTTGGCATTCTGCTTGAGGGCATAGTTTGACACCAGGTATCTGTCTCTGTAAGACCCTTCTGGAGGATGTCTGTGTCAGCCATAGAGTTGATTATGGACCACAGTTGGCAGTCGTCTGCAAACTCATTTAGCGTTACTCCTCCTGTACTTGCCTGTACCTCTGAGCAGTATCTACTGAACAGGTCGGGTACCAGGACCAGGACCTGTGGGATGCCATTTGTGAGTGGCTTACAGTCGCACATGGCACACACAACTCTGAACATGTGTGTTCGATCTGTGAGACAGTTGGCCACCCATCCTGTGACATAGATGTTAATGTTCAGGCTGGTAAGCTAGTCATGATGCCAGAGTGGGGAATGGTGTCAAAGGCCTTAGTGAGGTCCAGGTGGGCTGTGTGGCCTACGTTCACCTCCATCTATGTCCTTGGTAACTGTTTCAAGGACATACACTTGGTTTAGGGGGCAGGATCTGCCTTTAACTAAGCCAAGTTGGGAAGAGTCCAGTGTTTGTTGTTTCCTAATTCATCTGTTTATGGGTTCCATGATAATCTGCTCCATAGCTTTGCAGACCAGGCTGTGTAGGCCTATAGGGCAATAGTTTCCAGGTTCTGTTGTGGCAACACCTTTGTGGAGCTGGATGGCAGTTGCTGTATGCCATTCTTTGGGTACACAGCCTGTGGTACGGTTGAGTATAGACAGTGAATGTAGGTGAGGGTGTAGTTCCTTTTGGGGCTGGTGTAAGCCACAGCCTGGCGCACCATCCATTGATACTGTGTTCGTAGCTTTGGAGAGTGCTGTTTCTACCTGCATGTCCATGATGTCTGGGGCTGTGCATTCTTCTGTGATGGACACAGGCCCTTTTGCGGGTGATGGGGGGGGGGTTGCTAT
Organism: Protopterus annectens; assembly: GCF_019279795.1. Classification (NCBI taxonomy): domain Eukaryota; kingdom Metazoa; phylum Chordata; order Ceratodontiformes; family Protopteridae; genus Protopterus; species Protopterus annectens. Next base: position 1,167,603,313 of record NC_056732.1, on the reverse strand, counting down.
GCACTTGTCTATCAGGATGTGGCCAATGTCATTTGGTCCAGTGCATGTTTTGCCACTTTGCAGTGGCTGACAGAATATTTGTGAGTTGCCACCTGCATGTTTGGTATAGCTAACGAAGGATTTGTGGTGGTGATTCTTACATTCCTTGGCATTTTGTCTTTAGAAACAGGCCTTGCATTATTTTATGAGCAATCATTGTGTCTTCCTAATACTGATCAGTGATGCCTTTCCTTTTGTGAGGTTTACCCTATCATGTGCTAGTTTCCTCCTTCTGTTGCATAGCTTATTTATGGGTAACAACAACTGGCTTGGTGTCTTCCTTTTGGAGGTGTGCGTCTTGGTTTTATTTGGGATGTCTCGATCCATGCATCCCTGTAGATGCTCATAGAATGCACTTGTAAATGATGCTGCGGATTGTATAACAATATCCTATAGCAAGGGGGCTTTGGAACTTTACACTTTGGTCCTGAGAAGTGTGCATTTTGCTTTTGCAATGTCTTCACAGTGGTTTACTTGACTGGGGGGAGGGAGGGATGTGGATGTCCACTGTGATTACTTTATGATCTGTATTACCAGCAAGGGGTTTATCTCTGTTGCAGAACACTGGTACCCCATGTTGGTGATGCTCCAGTCCAGTACGTTGTCACCTCTAGTAGCCATGGTGGCCAGCTGTTCCAGGGCATTTGAGTGTTTACACTCTAGGAAGCATTGGGCAATGGACATTGTACACCAGTAATTATCTCGGTCAATGTTTGGATAGTTGTAATCCCCTCATATAATGCTGTTTGGTAGGATCTTTATATTTTCCACTGTTCTCAGGAATACTGAGTGAGGTTCCTGAGACATGGTAGGTGATCTGTAGCAGCCTACAGTGTGATAAGCAGCTTTGCCCAATGTTACTTGCACTTGCATGGTCTCTGAGGCCTCATGCTGTGCCACTGACCTGGAGTTGTGTGTATCCATAAGGTAAATGGATACACCCCTTCCTTCTGTATTCACTGTGGGTTTTGGGTCTGAGGATCAGAGGGATTGTGAGTGTTTTACGTGGGGCATGTCCAACAGCTCTGTGTTTGACATGGCTTTTTATGTTATGCAGAGATCACCTCTGAGTAGGCAATATGCAAGACAGTACAGCTGGAGCATTTACAGACGGTCTGTGTATGGCATGTATGTCAGGCCACCAATGCTCCTTGTGAGGTATTTCTGCAGGCTTTCCAGTTGTTGTAGATGTCTTGTGAGGTACATAGCAGAAGGGGCATTGATGGTCACCCTCTTACACACATCTGTGCACATTCATCTTTGTCTTATTATACTGTGTTCCCCCTACACACATATATGTATATATATATATATATATATATATATATATATATATATATATATCTATATATATATATATATATATATATATCTATATATATATATATATATATATATATACATATATATGTATATTTATATATAGGTACAATTTTAGGTAATAGGCTATCTGCCTGAATGCATATATTAGTATGGCCAGAGTGTGCAGCTATCCCCACCCATGGTGTTAGTTCCCTAGGCCTCTGTGTATTAGAGCTGATGAAGTCTTGTGAGGTACATAGCTGATGATGTCTTGTGAGGTACATAGCAGAAGGGGCATTGATGGTCACCCTCTTACACACATCTGTGCACATTCATCTTTGTCTTATTATACTGTGTTCCCCCTATATATATATATATATATATATATATATATATATATATATATGTACATAGGTAGGTAATAAGCTATCTGCCTGAAGGCATATATTAGTATGGCCAGAGTGTGCAGCTATCTCCACCTATGGTGTTAGTTCCCTAGGCCTCTGTGTAGTAGAGCTGAGGAAATGCTGTCTGGTGTGACACTTCAGTTTCACATACACTCATCAAGGCTCCTCTGGAAGAGTGTCAGTGAGGGACTAGGCCTACTGTTGTTTGGGAGCCTGTTCCAAAGCAAGGGATGTCTGTGAGGTAGTATTGTATCCCTCCAACATGTTCTATTTAATGTTGTGATGATGATATCCCTAGAGCATGTGGTACAGTGAGCTTGGGTTTACTACAGATAGCGCATGTACATCAGTTCTGCATTGGACATGGACCTGTCTGTTGAGCAGAGATCTCATGAGTAGACAGTATGCAACAGAGTACAGATTGAGTTAAATTCAGTCATGTTGCATGGGGCAACTGTTTGAGGCCAGTAATCCTCTTGTTGAGGTACTTCAGTGCTCTTTCCAGCTGCTGAATGTGCCTAGTCAGATGCATTGCAACTCTGATGTGATACTCTCATACAGGTCTGATGACTGATGGGCAAAGGTTTCTCCCTTGACCTACATGCAAAGACTTTGGCGGTTTGTGGGAACACATAGCATGTATTTCTAACCACTTTGTGAATGTGTTTCTGGAAGTGGAGATGACTATCCACATGTGTCCATATCAACTCCATATTTATGGTGTTGGCACCTATGTGGTATTTGTATGACTGTAGCTCAGGGCCATAATACTGTCACCACATCTGTCCGACTGTGAACCTTTATAAGGATGTCTCTGTTGTCCCAAACATCGGGTATGACAACATTTGCGCAGTCAGCCACAACCTTTGCTAAACATAGCCCTCGTGTGTTTGACTGTATATCTGAAGAGCATACACCAGACAGGTGGGGTCTCATGACTGAGCCATGGGGGACAGCAGTTGTTACCAGCTTGAACAGGTGACCACATTTCTTACCTTGTGGGATCTATCTGTGCCCCATTTGGCAAGCCATCAGATGACATACATATTTATGCATGGGTTGTTGATATTGTGGATATGACGTGTCTGGGATGTTTGCAATGGGCTTTACAAGATCTATGTGGGACATGTGTAGCTCATTTCATTGCTGTATGTCCTGGGTGACTGCTTTGAAAACAGTGTAGCAGGTTTGGGAACCATGATCTTCCCCTGAACAAACCAATATGGCTAGGGTTGGGTGTTTGTAGGCTCTCAATACCTCTGTTTATGAGGTCCATCATGATGGACACCATGGTTTTGCAGATAAGGCTTAATAGGCTTATAAGATAATAGTTCCCATGGTCTGTTGTGCACAAACACTTGTGGAGTGTGCCAAACATTGCTGTAACCCATTCAACAGTTTCATATCCTGTACAGAGGGCGAGGCTCAACAGACTGTTCAGGTGCAGGGTCTGTTTGTTCTGGAGTTCACTTATGACACAGCTAGGGAAACAATGTAATCCCATAGATGCCATGTTTTCAGGTTTGGAAGGAGCTGTTTACCCATTCTATATGTGATATCTGTGCTTTCACAATCTCCAGGTATGATGATGGGGCCTTTTGTCAGTGAGAGGGGAGTATGTATGTATGAGCCTGTCTGACAGGATGTTGGCAATGTCAGTCATTTACAGTTTGCACTGACTCAGGACATATATGAGTGTACATTGCTATTTATGACATAGCGGAAGGAAGCATCATGGTTCTCTATGGACTCCTTCTCAGATTATTTTACCAGAACATGGATTAGATAATGTTTGGAGTGCACATTGTTTATTGATGATACTGATTGCAGGTTATTGATCATCTTTGCTCTTTTACTTTCTGTGAACAACTTAAGTACTTGTGGTACATAGTTTGATTATGACAGGGTTCCAATATATTATATGTGTCTGTTTTCATATAACTGTGTGCACAAGGCAGGATTGGTGAATAGTGACAGGTTCCTGGGGTAAAACATGCAACTGCCAGATATGTGTGGCCCACTGCTGTACTCAGACTTGGCCTAAGTCTGTGAGCATGCCCAGTATGACCTTTCAGTATGTTGTTGCCTGACATTTGCTTCATTTATTTGTGTGTGAGCATGCCCAGTATGACCTTTCATTATGTTGCTGACTGAAATCCACTACATTTGTTGAAGTGTGTGAGCACACCTGGTATAGACATGTATACTATATGTGTGTGGAAAATCAAGTTGTATTTTTACTGCAGGGCTCACCTTTGTGTCATAAATGTGCCTGCAGGGCTTCCATGAGACACTTTGCATAGACTTATCAACATTTCTACATACAGGGGGGACAGCTATTCTTTGTATATTTCTACCCGGGGGCACACCTGATTGTTACTGTGGGTGAACATAGGATGAGAGGTTCACCTGACACTTATACACATTTGCTAGGCCTGCACTGCAATGTAAGGTACACCATTTCAGTCTATACTGTTGCCTATCGTACTGGCTTGAGGCATACTACTGTACTACAGATCTTAGCGTCCAATGTCATGTATATTAGATTGCGACTTGATAGCCTACCCAACCCACATCACACCGCCTGGCCTGCTGTTCTCTGTCTGCATAGGCCTGTGGGGGAGGTTACCCATATGCCTCTTTAGGGGTATGATACAGCATTTCTTTGTGTTTGCATTAGTGTACAATTGTCCTGCTGTGTCTGTGCCAGTGAAATGCTGTTATGGCTTAGTGGTTCAGTACTGTGACTATAGTGCACAGTATCCTGGGTTCGAGCCCTATCACTGCTTTTTATTTTCATGCTGGGCAGACCAGACTGCTTAAGGAACAGTAAAGCAAATATGAGCATGTTTACCTGACTTTGCTCAACTTTGCCTGACCTTGCCCAACATTGCTTAATGTTGCGCTAGTTAGCACGGGCAAGTTTGTTTACATATACTAAATAGTGGTAAAAGCTGGTTATCACTGCTTTATATTGCTTAAAACATGGCAATCATGCCTCAGGTGGGGCTGCAGGGCTGCCCATGTCAAATGCACATACTACACTCCCTATACATGTTTGAAAACAGGTAGTGTTAAGTTAGGCATCCCTTTTATTTTATGTGCGAGTCAGAGAGAGGTATCATTTCCAGGGTTCCTACTGAGCCAGTGTATGTGCTATGCGTTGCCTCTTTGCCAAGGCCAAGGCATACTGGGCACTCCTCCTTCTGCCTACTGGGGCAGGCTGAGGTTGTTCCTCATCCGAGTCACGCTCTGCCTGTGATGGCCTTGACAATGGTGGGGGGCTGTTTGGCCCTATCCCATGCTGTTCCTGCTGCAGTTGTTTTCGCAGGATCATATTGTGTAGCATGGCACATACCATGACAATTTGGGTACATGCAGTTGGTGAGCACTGCAAGGCTCCACCAGATGTGTCCAGGCACCGGAACCATGACTTGAGCATCCCAAACACACGCTCGATTCTATTTCATGTTTGTGCGTGTGCCTCATTATGGAATTCTTGTTCAGGTGTGTGTGCATTTCTGATGGGTGTCATCAGCCACGGCTCCAGTGCGTAACCAGCATCCTCCACTAGGTGACCGTCAGGAATGTCCCCATTGGCAAATCTCTGGTACAGCTGTGTCAGATGCCAGATATGGGAACTGTGGTAGCTTCCAGGGCAGCCAGCACACAGTTTCAGTATTATGCCCTGGGCATCGCACATGACCTGGCAGTTGATGGAGGGGAGGCTCTTACAGTTGATGTAGGCCCTATCACACTCACCGGGTGGTG
>NC_056732.1:1167572794-1167590294 GCF_019279795.1 Protopterus annectens | reverse complement strand
TGCCTGAGTACTTCCTACAGATTTAAACCATGTCTCAGCAATGGCATATATATTCTCCAGAACAACTTGTAAGGTATGGAATTTCTCATTTTGGCTCCTATCATTGAGCAGCAACACCTTTAGGTTTATTTGGGTATTATTTGTTATGTCAGTAGGTTTGTCAATTTTGGTTTCATCTTTAAAAAGGCTATAGTGCAGTGGATAAAGTTTTATTCAATATTCAGAAGTATAGGAGAGACAGATGCATAGCATCCTTTGCAAAGTAATGTGTTTTTTTAACCATGGCCTCCCATGCTGACATATATTGAGTACCCATGGAAAGACACCAGGAACTAAACCAACTGTTGAAGTCAGTCATCTTTTGTTTGTGCTGGTAGGCATATGTGTGGTGTTTGGTGTTGCTTTTGATGAGTGCTTTAGAGATTGCTGAGGATAGGTGTTGATGTTTATAGACTTAGGAGGTCTTTGAAGTTTAGGAAGATTGCTTTTTAGTGCCTCAGCATAAGTTGGTCTTTGTGTGTGGTGGACACTATGTGTGTGTGTGTGTGTGTGTGTGTGTGTGTGTGTGTGTGTGTGTGTGTGTGTGTGTGTGTGTGTCTGTGTTCAGATAATCTTGTTTTTATGTGAATATTTTGCTTCCGATGAAATTGTGTATGTGCAGCTGTCATACTGCATTTATTTCTTTAAAGACTTTAATGGTTGTCTGTAAACATAAGGAGGCCCATATCTACCAACCTGGCTATGAAAACATTTGTAAATTGCATATCCAGGTTGTCTTGACCTGTAGTCGAGTGGGTTACTGTAGGTTGTGGACTGGGTTGCACAGAGGTCTCCTTGGGTGATCTCTGGGGGTTGACATTCATCTAGATAAGACTGTTCTAAGATTTGATTTTACTGCTGTTTAATGTGCATACTAGCTGCATAAGCTTATCTCCATACAATGCCTTTATTTTTAGCCACACTAAGTTACAGATTTCAGTTTTAAGGGAAGTTTTATAAATAAAATTTACTTTCTGGGCATTTGTGTCTGTACAGGGCACTGCTAACTTCTTGATGTAACAACACCAAGAAACTTGCAAGGGGGTTGCTGCATCAAAACAATCTAGCTTGAGAAGGCAAATTCAAGTATTAAGGACCTTTTGAATGATTTGAAAGGCAAAATCAACAAAGATAACCTAAAGCGGTAGCACTCTAAACAGTTAACTGTAGTGCAGAACAATAAAGTAAAACTCGTATGTGCTGAAGATAGAGCAGGATTATTCAGGATCCCCTCAGAATGTGGTGAAGGCACCAAGCTGATGAGAATTCTGGGAAAATGAGCAGGAAGCAATTTGTAGTAAGCAATGTTTACTCACAAGCAGTATGGGTTTGCTGCGTGGACACTTAGTACAACCTGTCACCTTTTCTTTCTCATTCAAGTCTTCTGGTAACACTAGATTTAAAAGGTACTTTTCATCATATCTCTAGTCATCCAGACTTCAAGCCTTTCTTAAGGTTTTATGTGTCTGGATCACATTATCAGTTTTCTACCTTACCATCTGGACTATCCACTGAACCAAGAGTGTTTACAAAGTGACTATCCCCAGTTATAGATCATTGGAGGCTACAGGATATCAATTTTTTTCCATATTTAGATGACTTGCTTGTCTTTGCAGAGTCTTTTTCAAAGTGCCAGGAATCTGTCTCTTGAGTGAAAGATGTCTTACACAAGCTGGGATTTCAAGAAAACATTCAAAAGTCTTTTTTGACTCCTTCACATACGACTGCATGCCTGGGGTGTCAGCAAGACACCTCAGTTCAAATAACTTTTCTTTCAATGGAAAAAATAGATCAATATCTCAATCTATTTCTAAGGTCTTCAACTCAGACTTTGTCACTGTATATATATATATATATATATATATATATATATATATATATATATATATATATATATATATAAAACTTCACAGCACAAACTCACTCTGCAGACATCCTACATTTCAATGGAGAAAACTGGTGTGGTAGACAAACTGAGCAGGGACAAGGGCAGACCCTCATGAATGGAATTCAGATCAGAGTGATCTTCAAAGATCTGATCCGTATGTAAAGAGTTCCTCAAGTAGACCTATTTGTATCCTCTGTGAACAATCAGTTGGAAAAAATCCTGCTCCATGACTCCACGCAATAAGGCCTGGAATACAGGTTCACAGATGTTTACTAGGCTAATAAGCACAAGGGCATTTTTAAGCCTAGTCATGCATCCCAAATCTCTGACAAGTTCTGATACCCTTTATAAGTGTAACCATGGGCCTGGGAGATGAACCATTTACAGGTTACCCATTTGCATCTGAGACTTAGGTGCCAAATCAGGGATGAATTTCCGGTTTCCCATGCAGTCATACAAGTTACACTTGAATTGGATAAGGGAGGAACTCTGCTTCACATGGATGGGGAACTTGTTCCTTAGATGGGATAGTCTCTGGGATACACACCTATCTCTCCAGCAGGTCCTATTTATATCACAAGCAAGGTTTAAGTCTTTAGAATGGGTAATTATGGTACTGTTTCTTTTGTGGATATGCAGGAGATGCCTTTTTTTCTCTTGGAATGGAATGTTCCTGTATGTTCTTCCACCCTTTCCACTGATATCTAGAATAATTATTAAAGATTCCGAAGAAATCCCCCAAGATCATTGTGGTGTCTCCCTTCCGGCAGGCAATGGTGATTATCCCTTCTTTTGAAAATAGTCAGGGGCAATCGCCACAACCTTCGATACAGAATGTATCTACTTACATAAGATCAGAGGTGTTGGATACACTCTGACCCTAATCAACTTCAATCAATTGCCTGAATGATAGGGTTTTAATTCCCTTTAAGCACCTGTTTACTGAGGATATGGAGCAGGTACTATTGCAGGCAAAAACCTGCTACTAGAAAAATGTATATTAGCAAATAGAAGAAGTTTTCCATTTGGTAGCAACAACATAACTGGCATCCATTCTGGGCTAGTTGTTCTCTAGTTTCACAATATTTGTGTGAGCTATTATCTTCTGGCCTTTCCTACCCTCCATCAAGGTTAATTTAGTTACCATTTCAGCATGTCTGCGCATGGATCCTCTTCTTTCAATACATTCTCAACTCAAAATGTTTTTAAGAGGGTTTTGCATATGAGAACTCCAAGAAAGCTGATGGCTACTACTTGGGATATTAAGTTTGTGTTAGAGAAGTTAACACTTGCACCACTTGAATCAGCTAACCTGGCTGACGTGTGATTCTTAACATGGAAAACAGTTTTACTAATTGTGTTGCAAGAAGGGTATCTGAATTGCAAGCTCATAATGTGGGTCAGCCCTATCTCATTTTCTACAAGGAAATAATTTTTTGAGAACTAATCCTTTTATGCCTAAAGTGGTATCTGAGTTTATTTTAAGCCAAACTATACATCACACCACTTTCTTTTCTGAGCCTAAATATGAGGGACAAAGCATATTCCATACCTTTGTTGTCCACAATCAACTCAGATACTATCTTGACAGAACTAAATCTTTCAGATCTTCTGATAACTGTACATTTCTTGCAAAGGTAAGAAGGGACAACCTGTGTCAAAGCAGACTATTTCCAAATGGTTGTCTAAAGCTATTACATTTTGTTATGTCCAGCACAACAAAACGTATTCCAGGCAGGATCAAGCCTCTGCAAGGACCTTGGCTTCATCTATGGATTTTTGGAAAGGGCTGGACTCTGGAAGTATTCTACGAGTGTCACATTGGTCCTCTTTACATACTTTTACAAAACATTGCTTGATTACGTTTTTAGGTGTAGATTATGTTTTGTTAAAACCATTCTCCAAGGGTTCCTGGACTCTTTTATTTCTGCCTTCCAGATGTTCTAAGCTTGGGTAATCTACCCATATAGCCAAGGCTACTGCAACAGTGATCAACATGATAAACATACTACATTTGTTTAAGTAAACTTACCATCACAGTAGATGTTTGAATGATCACTGCTGCAGGAGCTGCTCTCTCCCTCCATTCCCCTATTTTTTTTTTTTTGTGCATTGTTTATGCCAATCTGTATATTATTTTTGGTTAGCATTGTTCTTTCAGGGCTCACTCTCTGTTGTATGAAAGCTCTGTAAGGCCTGTCTTTTAATCAGCTCAGCTCAAGTAGATTTCTGCTTTGTGCACATGGAAGGTGTCCTGACACTTTGGAAGCTGGCCAGCTGGTACCCATACAATTAAGACTACTGCAGCAGTCATCATTTGAACATCTACAGTTATGGTAAGTTTACTTGCACAACTGTACTTTTCATGTAGTTGATTTATAATTCTGTGTGTTCAGCATGATGACTTACTTTGCTGAGTATGTTTTATTACACTCTGCTGTGTTGGGTTTGGCAGCAGTGTGGTTTTCATCAATCACTGTTATTGATCTATCTATTCATGACATTAGTGCATTAGTGCTCCATTGTTTTACTTAGTCTACAATTGTGTAGACCTGTTTTGCATGGTTTCCTTCCAATGCATCTGCTTTCTGTCATACTCATTTTTGTCTTGACAATTGATATGGTTGACAGATGACAGTTTAATATTTTGTAAGTGATGTCTCTGACTTGGATCATGCAAAGTTCTCAAACATTACTTAGTTTTCAGATCTTGGTTCATGTAAACTGCTCTAGTCTCTCGAAGAAATGATTTTTAGGAGATAAGAATTAACTGCCTGCTGCTTTGCTGATAGTTTATGTTTTGTTCAGCTGCCACAAGCAATTAACTTTACACAATTGCCTGGGGAAACTGAGCTAATTTATTCACCATACTCATAGGCTTACCAGAGATCAGTGTACAGGGAAGTTATGGCTAGACTACCTGACTGATTTTCACATATTCCTGTGTCCTTCTTCTTATGCCATTATGCCATTCACATGAATTTTGAGACACTTATCTAAGAAGTACTGTTGGTTGTTGTTACAAACATTCAAATATGAACAATGCTGAAAACCTTCTATTAGGATCATAGGACCATAGGATTGTATGAAGTTACTAGGTTACTGGCCCTGAGGCCCTTAGAAGCCTAGCCAAGAAATTAGCCAATGTTCCAACAAGTTAGCACCCAATGCCCCTGTCCAGTAGGAACAGAGGTGGAATCCCAGGGGTGTATTTTCTGTTCCCCACCCAGTCATCCAGGATGCACTTAAAAAGGATTAATGAGGTACTCTGCTTGACGTGAAGAAGGAGTCTATTCCACAGAAATCTGTCCTGCCAGCAAGTGCTATTGATGTCACAGACCAGGTTGAGGTCACGCGTGGGGGTTACTCAAGTGGAGCTTGACTTGCAGATATGTAACAGTCCCATCAAGACATGTTTGAGATTGCTTTGTATGCCAGACAGAGGTCATCTCTGAGGAGTCTGTATGAGACTGAGTAGAGGGACATGACTTTTAGGCTATCTGTGTAGAGTAGATGTCTGAGGACCTGGATTCTCCTGGTGAGGAACCTCTGTGTTATCTCCAGCTGCTGAATGTGCTTTGTAAGGTACATGCCAAAAGGGGTGTTGTATTCAATAATGGGTTTTATAAGGGAAGAATACAGGGATGTTATGACCTCTTTGTCCCTGGATGAGATACCCTTACTAATGAGGTGGGCCATGTAGAACACTTTCCATACAATGGAGGCAATATGGTGGTCAAAAGTCAGTTTGATATCAACCTGGGTGCCCAAGTCCCTCACAACTGATTATGTGCTTAGGACCTTGTTATTAATGTGATAATTTGTGAGGACATCACTCTCCCCAAAGAGGATGATGATGCATTTTTTGACATTCAGTTTGAAGCCATGTTTCTGGCACAAGTCATTTGTTTGGGTGAGACCCTTTTGGAGGAAATCTACATCACTAGGGGAATTGATGACAGCACCCATCTTGCAGTCATCTGCAAACTTGATCAGCCATAGCCCACTGGTTTTGGTCTGCACCTCAGAAGAATCTGTCACAAACACAGGCCCCAAGACCAATCCCTGAAGTACACTGCTTGATACAGGTCTACTGCTAGGTGACTTCCTCTATTTTGACTAGGTGGGTTCTATCAGAGATCTAGTTTGCTATCCATCTGGTAACATATGGATTGATGCCTAGTTAAGAGAGTTTATCTAGTATACCCAAGTTAGGAATAGTATTGAAGGCTTTGGCCACGTCAAGGTAGACAGTGTGCATCATCTTCCCCTCATCCATGTCTTTGGTGACTGTCTCATAAAAGTCAACCAAATTTAACAGGCATGACCTCCCCTTGATGAAACCAAACTGTGGGGGATCAAGTGTTTAGAAGTTACAAATGTCTTTGTTAATGTGGACCATGATAATCCATTCCATGGCTTTGCAGATCAGGCTAGTTAGGCTGATGGGTCTATAATTTCCTGGATCGGTGGGTGCTCCACCTTTGTGCAAAGGGGATGGCAGTGGCTGTCCTCCACTTGGCTGGGACAAAGGCGGTACACAGGCTTTGGTTGAATAGGGTGCCTAATGGTGTTGGAAGTTCCTGCATGAGTTCATGGACGATGCAACATGGGATGTTATCAGATCCCAATGAGGCTATATTTTTTGCCTTTGAGAGGGCAGTGATGATTTGCTCCCTAGAGATAAGGGGAGGAGGTGGGTGCTGGGGATGTCCTAATTTACTGATGGGGGGAACAGAGATGTTAAGTTTTTTCTGAACCTGTCTGCCAGCAGGTTGGCTATATCAATGACATTTGTGTATGTGGTGTCCTTGACCATCAATTATGAGCAGATCCGAGTTTTTCCTTTGACATAGCAGACATATATGAAGAAGGCCTTATGATTGTCTTTAGCAGATGTGGTCAGTTTGGACTCGAAGTTTATTTTGGAGGATTTCACTAGTAGTGCTCCTATTTGCTTGTTCAGGCTAAGAATATTTTTTTCCAGTTAGGCACCTACTCCTTCTTTGTCCTAGACAGCAATTTTTCCTTTTATTATACAGTTTATTTATTTCAAATGTCTACAAGACAGGTTTACGCTTTCTTGACAAGCATGTTTTTTTTTCCAGTTGGGTATTCCTGATTCCATGCAGCTATATAAATGCTCATATAGTACTTTGGTGTAGGTTTGGAAATTTGTGTCAGTTTCTATGGAGGGAGAGGGGGCTGTGAAGCTGTTTATAACTTCTCTCAGGTGTCTGTAATCAGCTTTGGAGAAGTTTTTATGTTTGACCCTAGCAAAGGAGGGTTGGGGGAGATGGTGACATTGAAAGTGTGGTCGGATCTTACCAGGGAGGATGACACTGTAGGGATGCTGCAGTGGCTACTCATGTTGGTTAATACAAAGACCAAGATATCATCATCTCTTGTGTGCATGTCAACCAGCTGGTCCAAGGCATTTGCACTGATGAAATCAAGGAATCTCTGGGCATTTGTGTTTTGGCATGAGTAGTTCTTCTAGTCTTCCAACAGCTGGATAGTTAAAGTTACCCAGGATCAGGGTAAAGGGTTGACTCTTAATAGATTTTAGGACTATTTAACCTGTGATTCAACTCTTTTGTTTTTTTAAACCTAAGATCAACTTAAGTTTATTTATATCCATTTCTTTTTAAAATGATACAATTTCCATCTATACATTACGCTTTTCTTACTTATGTTTTTTTGCCTGATGCATATCTTGGCTCTTTGTTTATTTCTATGTGTTTCTCTCTTGTACATCTGATTATTTTAGATGCTTTTATTTTATATTTTGCTTTCAAATTAATATCTGTAATCTTGTTTTTCAGTTCTCTACTAAACTTATAATAGACATAAATCTAAAGTTCAAACATAATAAAAGCGACAGTTTAATTCACTTTGCATAAAAAAATAGTGATACAAGTTAACAACACAAACATCCTACTGCAGATAAGAGTACTGCAAATAAATCAGAAATATCAATAATTATAGGAACTGGAATCTTACTGTCAATTTTTTTTTTTACCACAGGAAAATCTGCCCAGGCCTCTTATTCAGGTAACAAATGCGTGAGACTGAAAATTATTGCTAAGCTTTCTACAGAAAGAATATGCTGGACTACGTAATGGTATATAAAAGCTGAAAATCATAGATGTTAAACTGCAGATGATTACATAACTAAAGCCAGATTGCCAATTCCACATATTACAATTGAGAACAAAATAGAACTAGAAAATTTAAAGAAAGAATACCATTTAAAATTCAATAGACTAATACCAAAATGCCTAAGATGACAAAAATCAGTGTTGATATGGGAATGGACAGAACACAGATTTCAAAGAAAAGATATTTAACACTGTCACAAACACGCGCACACACACACACGCACACACACACACACACACACACACACATATATATATATATATATATATATATATATTTTTTTTTTTTTTTTTAAACACTTTATTGACAAGAAGAGGAATAATAATAATAAAAATGCTCAGAAATATATTTTCCTAATATTTACATAAAGTGTAATAAACTCACATGTATCAAAAATCATTTCAAGTACCCTTTGTTCTATTTCAATTTTAGACATTGGACACAATTACTAAATGTAAAACAAACAAAAAATATAGCAGCATGACTTGCAACAAATAATAATGCAGAGTCACCTCTTTAGAGGGCCTGTTCTTTCTTTCGACACAATACCCTACTCAGGTATTGTAGGAAGAATTACTTTTTACAGTACCTACCTCGAAAAAAAGACCAGTCACTAATGGAGTCTCACATAGCACGGTGGTGGGATTACTCTTGTTTGGCCTCCACTTTTCAGATGTCCAAGCAAATGTTAGAGGTCTTCAGTTGGCCAAGTTTGTGGTCAACTGCAAGTTTGGAGTATTCACTGAATCCCTGAAATACTCAGCCATCCACCAGGAGGGCATGTCCCAAGCAAATATCTGGTGTCAGACTCATGAGCAAAAGCTAAATGCCAAAGAGTGCATTATTGTATCCATTGAGAGACTGGCTGTCCTGGGGGAGCTGCCATATTTTTTTTTCAATTTTTTTTATTTTCCATATATAATAATAATTAATATTACAGTCTTCTATATAGACAAATGTTATAACATTCTATATACACAATGTAGAATTGGCCTGAACAATTAACAATGTAAAGATTGAAACAGGTAAATAAAGATATACCCCGGGATTCATGAAGCTTGCGCCAGGCACAGGTGTAGCTTAGGTGGTCTAACGTCAAATATGGCCGCCGAGCGATTCAGGTATAATCCGATTCCACGTGCACTATCAGTGTATGCCAGAGCTGCGCAGCTCTCAGCGCATGTATGCTAATCACCCCATGCACAGTAGTGCAGCAGGCAAATGAAGGTACATAACGATTCATGAAGTGGTTCAGGCGTAGCGTAAGCATACAGAAATGTAAACCAAAAAAAGGTTTACGTTTTTTCAAACAGAACATCGGAGCCATGAAAGCAGACCAAACTTACGTATTACAAAGTTAACATATGCCAATGGCTAAATATACAGCCAATGGCATAAAAAAACACGCACAACACAAAAAAAAAAAAAAACATTTAATGTCATGGCCACACTAACACAAAGTACAACCACAGGGCATGTGTGTGCAAACAGGAGCACAAGGAAAATATATATAGATGTCATAAAACTGCAATGGAACACAAATCATGATTTCGCCATAATAGTCAATGGTATGCATGCTACACCACAACCAAGGTGCAAGGGTTATTAAGGGTCTATGACAGTGTTTGGTGCGGTAACTATGAATTAGTAGTAAATGCCATGCAAATGAGGCAAGTAATACTCAATTGCAAATGCCTTGCTGGCATAAAGCTGTACCACATGGTGTAGCAGTATAACACCGAGGAGTGGCCTGGAGGTATACATGACATCAGCAGAGGGGTGTGCCACCGTAGTTGTAAGCATATTGGAGCATTGCTAAACCGGGTTGCCCATTGCTAAGCAAAGCCGCAGGATAGGGGTGTGGATGTAGCCATAGCTTTGCTTAGCTGAGAGCACACAAGGTGACCAAAAGTGCATGTGTACGTGGATGACAACGAGCTCGAAACCCGGTAAATGGCTGCGCGCGGCGAGCACCACAGCTGAAACAGGAAGGTTACGGGAAGACAATAAGGAAATGCTGCAGCAGGTTAATTGGAGTACAACTGAGTAATTAACACCTAATAACTCACAGTGGGCCATTGATGGTAGCTAACAAGGCTGCTAGCAGCAACCTGCAGAACAGGAATGGGGAGGTGCCGGATTGCAAAGAAAAGAGAACTGTCACAGCAGAGCAAAGCAAACCTGCAGTAGATCGGCTATAGAACACATTTTGCAACACAATCCTGGGTTGGGAAAGTACAAAACAAGAAAACAGGCTGCTGGATGTATGTCTGACAATGAGAGGGGAATCAGTTTGAAAAGTGAAGGCAAGGGCAAGAGGTGATCCATGGCAGCCAAGTGTAATTCAACACCAAAGGCACCACAATAGCAGTACCTGTGGTAAAACACATAAGTAAGATACCCTGCAGCTCGGATTGTACATACACACTCGATGACATCATCAGCTTCCAAAGCACAATAGTATAAAGTGTGAAGGCACCTCACACACACACTCGTGTATTCCCAAACACTGCACCATCGGTGTAAACAGACGGGGAACTTTTACAATGTACATGTTGGGGGCTGCCATAACTTTGATTCATCAGCATGAGTTGGAGAATGAAGGTGGTATGGAGGATGATGTTGACAACCACCTCAGGCACCAGAGGAGGAGAAGAGTGTTCAGACCAAGGGTAACCTACCAGGGGCTAGATGGTCTGGAGATAGTAGAGCATTACAGGGTGGACAGGGACATCATACAGCAAATCATTGAGCTGTGCCAGCCATGCCTTAGAGACAGAAACAACAGAGGGGAACCCATTCCAGTGGACACAAAGGTATGTGTAAGCTTGAGAATACTAGCCACAGGTACCTTTCAAAGGCCAACTGGAGATATCATGGGGATCTCACAGGCATCAGCATCCAGGGTACTCCACCAGTTCCTATATGCCATGTTACCACATGCCAGTGAGCATATATACTTCCCCCGAACTCAGGAGGAGTTAGCCAGCAATATGCGCCTCTTTCACCATGTGGCAGACTACCCGGAGGTACTGGTTGCAATAGACTGCATGCACATATACATCAAGTCACCACACGGTGAGCATGGTAGGTGCTACATAAACCACAAGGGATACCACTCCATCAACTGCCAGGTCGTGTGCAATGCCCAGGGCATTATCATGGATGTGTGTGTTGGCAGCCCTGGAAGCTAACATGACTCCCACATCTGGCATACCTCACAGCTGTACCAGGTATTTGTCAGGGGGGACATCCCATATGACCACCTTGTGGGGGATGCCGGCTATGCACTGGAGCGATGGATGATGACTCCCATCAGAAATGCACACACACCCATGCAAGAATGCCAAAATGAGGCACACACACTAACCAGAATCATCATAGAGCATGTGTTTGGGATGCTGAAATCACAATTCCATTGCTTGGACATATCTGGTGGAGCCTTACAGTACTCTCCAGGCACGTGTGCCCACATCTTCACAGTATATGCCATGCTACATAATATGATCCTGTGGAAACAGCTGCAGTAGGGACATAATGGTGAAGGTCCTCACAGCCCACTGTAATTGCCAAGGGCACCACAGGCACAGAGGGATTCAGACCACGAACACCCTGTGCCAGCCCCAGTAGGCAGATGGAGGTGTGCCCAGTATGCCCATGCCTTGGCAAAGAGGGAACGTATAGCACATACACTGACAGTGTAGGCCCCTACGGACTGACACACTTCTCCACCTGCACACACAGTAAAAAGGATGGCACACACACGACCACCTGTAAATTGTCATGTATAGGTGGTCTACTGTGTGCATCCTACATAGGCAGCCCTCGACTGTTGCACACACATCTGCTATTGTCACAAGGTAAGTCAATACCTGAATAGCAAATTAAGCTAACAGCATGTGTTGATACTGTATGTATAGTTTCCTAGGTACATCAGTAGGTACATGGCTAACTGTCAGAGGCCATTCATAAGCCTAGCCAAAATGTGTCTGCTGTCACCACCCCATTGATTAACTAATTGTCCCTCTGTGGAGCAGAGCCAACTGCGGGATGCCTGGGGTGTAACTACTGTTCCCCACCCACTCTGCAAGGATTCCCTGGTGTGTTAATGAGGGACTCCATATAATGTATTCAGGGTTGTAGTTCCAAAGCATGGGGAACAGCCATGACAGGTATCTGTCACCCCAGCATTCTCCAGTTATAGTTGTGGCAAGGTGTAGCACATTACAGTGTGTGGTTCACTGTGACTTGGATTCCCATAGCTGGATCATATCCATTAAGCATCACTTGGACATACCATTAATAGGTATCATCCATATGTGCACCAACTGAGCTACACATTTGTTTGCAGTATGGAGGAACAGCTGTAGTTCACTCTACATACTAAACACCATAACACTAGTACATATCCCAGATGCCTCAGTGGTAAAGCCACTGACTGTCTCGTACATTGTCCCGGTTCCGCGACCTGCAAGGGCTGTTATGTAATTCTGATGTCCCGAATAATGGATGATGGATGCAGGTAATTAGAGCATGTTTAAGCACATGTTAGCGGGTTTTTGCACTGGTAAGTGCCGGTAAGTGTCATTTAAACATGACTACATGGATATGCACAACACAGGTCTAACCTTTGCTGAATATCATGCAGATCACAGGCAAAGCTGCCCAGAACCGCTGAAATGTGCATTATTTATCCTTGTACTAATAGTGCCTGCTCTGAGAGGTAAAACAACCACTGCCAGGACTAGAACACGCAACCATGTTCACAATCTTCACAATAACCTACCACTAAGCTACCTGAGATGTACCAACGGCAGGTGTTTATTGTGACAGGTTAAAACACAAAAGGGTGGAGTTCAGGAAATAGTATACACCTCCATGTACCCAAAGAAAGGTGTATTCTCTCTCTCTCTCTCTCTCTCTATATATATATATATATATATATATATATATATACATACATATACATACATATATATATATATATATATATATATATATATATATATATATATAAAATATAGAGAGAGAAAGGGTGATAGAGAGATATATGTCGATATATATGGATATACATATATATGCAAATATATAGATAGGTTAACAACATCTACATAACCATGGAGGTACGTATAAATAGGATACTACCAAATACCGAATGCTTTACATACCGACATGCGTAATCACGAGGCTTAAAGACTGAAAGACCACAGTACCGGAACACCAGAACCGCGATTACTATTATCACGATGTTAAGGGACATTTAGTTAGTGCTTCTGGTGCTGCGGTTCAGGTAGGTACTGTGTGTAAGTGTGTTTCTAATTGCTGTAGTGTGTGCAAGTGTGTGTTCTGAGTGTGGTGTGTGTTTCAGGGGGACTGTAATGTGTGTGTATGGGTTTTCTTTGTGTGTCTGTTTGTGCTATCTCAGAGGTAGATTATTAAAGTAGGTGTGGTGTGGCGGGCGCAGCCACCCACATGGGGGGTGTATGGGGGTATGGCCACCTGGCCATATGTAGTGTAGGATGGTTT
Organism: Protopterus annectens; assembly: GCF_019279795.1. Lineage (NCBI taxonomy): Eukaryota > Metazoa > Chordata > Ceratodontiformes > Protopteridae > Protopterus > Protopterus annectens. The sequence continues at coordinate 1,167,576,679 of NC_056732.1, read as the reverse complement.
GTTTGGATGTGATGGATAGCAGTGCGTCTGCATGTGTGTGTATTTGTTCTGTGTTTGTGTTAGTTCCAGGAGTTTGACTGTTACGAGTTTGAGTGACAGTATTGTGGGGTTTGGGAGTCTGGTAACAGTAATGTGGTCGTTGGAAGTGCGTGCATTCCTGAATCCATGGGTATGCCGTATACAGTGGTTGAAGTCTTCAAATATGTGCATAACATGGACCATAGCAATCACACGTTCTGCCACGACCTAACGTTATGAGCAAAGGATATGGAGAGTATATATGTCTATATACTATTACAAATATGTGCTATGGACATGAGCCAAAGATAGGGTTACCACCTGTCCCACTTTGCGAGGGGCAGTCCCTCTATGTGCGGTAGTGTCCTGACCAAAATGAGTACAAATACTAATGTCCTACAATCTCGAGACATTTGGCATGTTCCATATTTAGTGTAATTGTTGCAAAAAATAGTCATCTGTATCTAAAATAGCTGCATGTAACAAGAAACAGGATAAGCAAGTAAACCGCTACAAGAATATAAACTTTTATATAGGCATATATGTAAAGTTCTATACTTTGTACTGACCATGGGTATGTGTCGGCCTCTAAAATCTGATGTGTGTCCTGCAAATGTCCCACTATGGCCATTTGAAAAGGTGCAACCCAAACCAAAGAGGTTCAATTACCAACACAACTCCAATGAGTGCAAATATCCATGACAGAAATACACGAGACAGCTTTCATGTAGCAACATTTCATTACATACAGATGTATTTCCGAAGGGATTGAAGGACCAACATCACCTGCATGCTCTACAGGAACCATTTAATAATGGCTTAATGAATAAGTCTGCAATTACCATAGTATTAGTCTACTAAAGGATAGGTCTTCAAACAGGGAAGTAGCCCTCACACACATATCAAATATGTATAAATGCAGTTCCTACACACCTGCATCTGCTAAATACACCCACCTACATCTCCCCCACACCTGAAACAATTGCAATACAGACTGTAATAACATCACAAACACCTACTCACTCCATGACATCTGCAGAAGCCTTAACATACCTTGTCAGAGACACACTATAATTGCCCAATGTGAAATCGTTGCTATGACGATTCCGATATATGGCATCTGACGCAGCTGTACCACAGCTTTGTCAGTATGGACATCCCCTATTGTCACCCAGTGGGGGATGCTGGGTACCCACTGGAGCCGAGGCTGATGACACCCATCAGAAATGCACACACATCTGAACAACTACGCCATAATGAGGCACACAAACAGGCAAGAAATATAATAGAGCATGTGTTTTGGATGCTCAGGTCACGGTTCCGGTGTCTGGACATATCCGGTGGAGCCTTGCAGTATTCACCAGCTACATGCACCCAAATTGCTATGGTATGTGCTATGCTACACAATATGATCCTGCGGAAACAGCTGCAGCAGGAACAGCATGGGGCAGGGTCACACCCTCCACCACCAATGCCAAGGCTTGTACAGGCACAGAGTGACTTGGAGGAGGAACAACCTGAGCTGGACCCAGTAGGCGGAAGGAGGTGTGCACAGTATGACCTGGCCTTGGCAAAGAGGCAACGCATAGCATATGCACTGACACAGTAGGGACCCAGGGAATGTCACCCTCTCTGACTTGCACAAACAGCAAAAGGGATGCCAAACATGACACTACCTGTGCTCAGCCATGTATAGGAAGTGCACTGTGTGCATAGGCAGCCCTCCAGCACCATCCTCAGGTCTGGCACACCCTCAGGGCAAGTCAATTAACCTACCAATTGGCAGTTGTATTAAAATGTGTTTCTACCTGTAGCTATGGTATGGATGTGAGCATGCAAGGGAATTTGGTGGCCAAATGTTAAGGCAGTGGACAGTAGACGTCCATAGTGGCACCATGACATCTGTAACACATACAGGGGTCACCATAGTAGCCAGTAGTGCACAGGGTGTCATAACCCAATGCAGGTAATGGGCTGAGCATCATGTGTGTCCATACAGCCCACACAAGTTACAACCAGCTGAACAGATGTAGAACAACACAGACAAATGCTGTACTATGTCCTCTGAATATGCACAGTGGATGACCCCCCCCCCAACAGACCCACACAGACAGACTACAGCAGGCCAGGCAGTTGGATGTAGGTTGTGAAGGCTAGGACGTCTGAAACTAATATGTTGGTAATTAAAGCTAAGATCTGGAGTACACTGGTATGCCTCTAGCCAGCACAATAGGTAGGTATACACACTGAAATGGAGTACCTGACATACCAGTACAGTAGTAGCAATAGTTTAACAGTGTCAGCTGTGCCCTCCTTCCAACATACACATGTAACAGTCAGGTGCGCCCCCCCCCCGGTGCTGTGTAGGAATGTGGATACAGTTGGATGCCCCCCCCATGCTGTGCAGAAATGTAGCAACAGTCAATGCCACATGACCGATGGATACCCTGCAGACACAGCATGCCACCTGCCAGTGTAAAACGCAGAGGTCAGCACCACAGTACTGACTATCTGGACATGTAACACATGTGATACAGTTGACCATACTGGGCATGATCAAACACATGAAGGTATGATGGCAATGTCAGTCAGCAACATGTAGACTGGTCATACTGGGCATGCTCACACACGTAAACACAAGATGGCCTGGTCTGCAAACACCAGTGGTCCGGACATATCTGCCGGTACATTGCTATACTGTTGGATGACTGTGCTATATTGTATGTGTGTGGTACTGTCTATTGTCTGTATATTTGCCATGGTGTATTGATAATTCACATTAGCTGTGTGCACAGGGTGTTGCTACCAGCATTTTCAAAGGACGGTTATTTGTTTGCGGCCAGAACAAGCACATTAGATACGGAGTGAGTAAGGCACATTGAAGCATTTGGAGTGGTTGTGCATGTGTTTGCGCATTGTTAAGCACTGCTGACCTCTGGTTACAGCTTCTTACACTTGTTTAGACTTCACATTTCTTTACCAGTGCAATACTCGCATACTGGTACCCAAACACGCTTACACCCGCTCACTCCCTCACTTGCACATACACCGACATTGGTGCTTGCATTTGTCACTCACGCTGGGTGGGCGCGATCTCTTGTGATGCCTATTACATTGGACTACATGACTACAGTATCGGGTATGGCTGTCCATTAGGTGAAGGCATGGAGTTCAACTATACAGAATTGGCGGCCTGTCCAGTGAGTTAATCATATTATATGCATGTTCCTCATACAATCTCCTCCCATCTGGCCGATACATGGGAACCGATACTCTGCAATGCAGACAAGTATATGTGTTTTGGAAACCACATCTGTCTGCCAGGTCATGCTACCGCATACCTATTGTAGGTTTGCCACCTTGTAAATTGGCCGAGGTGAGACCTTAGGATTAACACCTGTCCCACTTTGCGTGGGACAGTCCCTCCTTAGGCGTATGTGTCATGTGAAAATAATCTAGACATAGCAAATGTCCAGATTACAGGACAATATTATATTCTACATTTCTCTAATAGTTGCATGTAACAGTTATTGTATATATGACACTTCTATATGTTATGTGAAGTAGCATAAGCAACTGGACTGCTGCTAGACTAAGCTTTTATTTGTGCTAATAATATAGTTCTGTACTATGCACGGCTGTAGGTATGTTCTGGCCTGGTACGTCTGACATTCCTACAGAGCAGGACCCACTTTGGCCATTTGGAAAGGTGGCAGTGCTATAGGACCTATATGTAGAGATGTCAGATTTGGCAGGGCAACACATACCCACAGCCAGTAGAAAAGAGACTACTTCACCGGTTTGCAAGTAAAGGTTATTCTTGTAGCATTATAGTTGCTAATACTGTTTCCTATAACATCTAGGTGT
>NC_056732.1:1167450294-1167567794 GCF_019279795.1 Protopterus annectens | reverse complement strand
AGTTTGCAATCCTGACACTGCCTAGGGTGAGACTGCCTACTAGATATGAGTAGTGGTTACTATGTGCAGATATGGCTGCGCCAAGCTAGCAGCCCGAGTATGGCTGGATTTGGTGGACGTTCAGGAATGGGGGAGGGTTGTGTGCTGTAGTGGGGGTGATGGGTATTCAATTATGCATCCAGGTGTATTGTAGTTGGATGGCTTAGTTCAGTCCAGACCATTATGTGGGTATGCGCCAGTGACGTTTCTGTACATGTGTATTGCACATTTTAATATCCATATGTTTGTGGGGTTGTGTTCTGCAGTATGGCCTGTCAGGTTGTATTGCGGATGTGTATGTTTGTTCTTTGTGTTTCTTTCTGATTCACCCACTGCTCCCTCATACACCTCCAGTTCACCTATTGTGCATTCAACACTGTCTCCCCTTTCCAAATTATTACATTTCCTGTCCCCCCACACTCATATTTCACACACTCCATCCATCCCTTCTCTGGTTGATGGCCGATGGCACGGCCAAGGGAACACATTGCATACACTACATATCTCTGGTACCTGTATGGCTGTTAGGACTACCCTAGCATTTTTCACCTTCCACATACTGTACATCACACACATAAGTACATGCAAATAATTATCTTTCATGACATGGTAGGTAGACCCAGGTAATACCCATTCATCTTTGGCCCATCCTAACAAGGATGCCTTGGACCGCAAATGGGCAGATTTTGGGCAAATGCTCTGACCATTGGTAGGGTTGCCACCTTTTCATATGGCCAGGATGGGATATATTCAGGACACACATTACATTTTACAGGCCAACACATACCCATGGTCAGTACAATGCAGAGTACTTTTGTTTTATGCCTAAATGTAAACTTATTGTTGTAGCAGTTTAGCTGCTTCTTCTGTTTCATTTACTTGCTTATTCTATTTCTTTAACATGTAGGTATGTTACATATGGAAATAACTATTGTATGTGACTATTACATAAGATGTGGGACATAATTATGTCCTACGGACGCAGGATATTTTACATTTATAATGGTTTTAGTATGGACACAACTGCCCAGAGGGGGACTGTCCCTCACAATGTGGGACAGGTGGCAACCCTGACCATTGGGCTAGACTTACCTATTGGCGGCACACTAACACAATGCATTTCGCTTCCACTTAGTATAACTATCAACACTGCAATAGAATACGGACACGGGGTTTTAAATGTCATTTGTTCGAGGGATGGGGACTCAATATTCAGCTACATGCATTTGTGTTTTTTTCTTATTTTTGTGTTCACAAAACTCTCTTGCATGCTTTGCATACGTTTCAGTATCCAGGGACACTGACATGTGTGATTACTATTGGAGGCAGGCTGTAATATCCAGCATTTTAGGTGGCACATAAACAGCCGACATGTCCATGCCTCCATGCGGCGCTTTGACACGCCACATGCACTCGTGCACGTTTCCTATGCATGTGGATTTGGTGGCAGCACACCTTCATTGATATGCATATGGGCACTACTGCACCATATCTATGCCGCACAGTCGGCATAAGCATAACACCATTCTTGCGCCGAGCTTCATGAATCCCGGGGATATTGTACAATTTATAAATTTGAATAAGTTACACATGTAGGATTAGTCTGAGTCCAGATATAATGTCTCAATAAGTGCAAGGATTTCCCCCCAAGGGGTTATTGGTCCATTTTTTAGGAATAATTCTCAGTTCTTTGATTTTCATTTCAAGTAATCTTCCAACAATTTCAAGAAGTCTTCCAAAGTTGGTTCTTTTTTGACTTCCATTTTCTTGTTATACATTTTCTCTCAACTGCTAATATGGACCATAGTAGAAATAATTATTTTTTACTCATTTCTGCATTAACATTGACATTTAAGAAAATTAGGTATTTGGTTAAAACAAAGGTATCTGTGAAAATAGCTTAAAGAAATTTAGTAATTTCTTACCAATTTTTTTAATATTAATGCACTCATAAAAAACATGAATCCAGTCTGCTTTACACATTAGTAAGCATCTCCAACAAGTGGTATTTTCGGATGTTATAAATTTAGATAATTTGTCCGGTGTGATAAATGCTCTGTGTATAAATTTCCAAGTTTATATTTCCCATACTTGTAAATTAAATGTTGAATTAATAGAATTCAAGAGGTTAGCTTTACATTCAGTTGATAGATTAGTTTGATATCCTTTAGTTATGCAGTTCCAAAAGTTTAAATTAGGGTTGGTTTTATAAATCAGTAAAGTTTTTTTATATTTTTGAAGTCAGATTTGTCCAGTTATGGTTGTTATATATGACTTCAAACATAAGACTTATACATTTAGGGCTAGTCTTATATGAAGAATTAACAATTATTCTATTTAAATCTTGATCATGTGTTAATATGCTTTGGAGTATCAACCAATCTGCGTTTGATATATTAAATGTATTTTGGATTTGTTGAATGCCTAAAACTTTTTGATTCTTTATACAATGTTACCAACAGATAAAGTTTTTTCATCTCCCAATTTGTTAAAGTATTTTTATGAATTTTATTAAAGAAGTTTTTAGTTGAACTAAAGGGTATTAATAAATCTACCCATATCTTAATATCTGTGTTAGAATATATAAATCTTCTAACTAAATTATATATGCTATTTATGTAGTTTAAATTAGTTTTTTTTTTTGGAATATTATTTGTTTATTTAACATAAGATTTTTAGTTATCTTGCTTTCATTTAGGAAAATAATAATATGTAAAGTTTTCCAAGTTGGAGAATAAATATTATCAAACCAACTAATGATAATTCTAAAAATGGAAACTTTTGTATATTTCTCTATGTCTGGAAAATTAATCCTGCCCATTTCCCAAGGTCTGATATGATGTGAATAAGGTATCCTATTTCTTTTTGGATACCAAAGGAAATTTAGTAGGATTTTATTCCTTTTTTAAATGTTTTCTGTTTGGTATCATAGGGTAGTTTATTTTTGGAAGTAGTATCATTTTTATAATTTTCAATCTGTCTTCAAATTTCAAATACATTTTATTCCCTTTATTAGTAGTATTTTATATTATTATATTTATTGTAATTTAAGGCTAATGTTGATTCCATATTGTCACTTAAAATTATTCCTAAGTATTTTATTGTGGAAACTTGTTTACCTATTATATGATATGTATTTAATAAGGAATCTGCTTTTTTGTTTAACAATATGTAATTAGACTTTGTTTTGTTAAAACAAAATCCAGAAATGAGATAAAATCTTTCTACTAATGTATCTAGTTCTTGTAAATATTCCTCTGAAATGGATAGTGTGAGTAGTATGTCGTCAGCAAATAACATAATTTTTGAGTTAAGCTGTCCATATATGTCATTATCATTTACTTTGGGATTGTTATGTATTGATGTTGCAAATAATTATATTGTCAGTGCAAGTAGGATAGGAGACATCGGAAAACCCTGCTTTGTGCCTCTAGATATTTTAATGGCTTCTGAAGTGAAAAGCCCTAGTTTTACATACACAAGGTTATCTTTATAAATGTTTTTATTAGTGAAATAAAATTGAGAGTGAAATTAAATAATTCTAAGACCTTAAATAGAAATTCCCATCTGAGAAAGTCAAAGGCTTTTTCTATGCCCAATGCTGCTATTATGGCTTCCCAATTGTTTTTGTTTAAGAAATCTATAAGTGTTAATATTCTCTGAATGTTATTCTGGGTGTATCTATTATATATAAATCCAGTTTGGTCTTCATCTAGGGTTTGTATCAAGTTTTTTTTGATTCTACTAACTAATATTGACATAAAAATTTTATAATCATTGTTGAGTACTGAAATTGGCCTATAAGAACTACACTGTGAAGGATATGTTTTTTTCTTTTAAGATAGGTGAAATTAAGGAGTACTTCCATGAGGGAAGAATTATATTCTTTGATTGTATTTCATTTAATGTTTTATGAAATAAAGATATTACTGAGGTTGGAAATATCTTATGCAATTCATTAATTATGCCATCAATTCCCGGTGCTTTATTATTTTTTGCTTTCCTTAATTTTTCAGTAATTTCTTTTAGGGAGATTTGTTTTTGAAGATCTAATTTTAATATTTCTGGAATTACTTTTACTTTTGTTGAATTCATTTCTAAATTTGATATATTAGAAAGATGTGGGTCTTCTTTATAATGTTTAGTGAAATATTTAAAGGCATCCAATATATCATTTATTTCTGATACTTTTTATTTTTTGTTTTCCGTCATGAATGACATTTGAGATATGATTTGCAATAGATTGCCTTTTAATTATAACTGCTAAGTTATGCATATATTTGAGAGATACAGCGTATGAGATGAGTTTTAGTTTTTCTAATGTTAAATTAGTTTTATGAATTAGGATTTCACTATATTTTTGTTTAATTGCTCAATCACTTTTTTTATTTTTTTGTAGATTTAAAGAATCATGGCTATTAAGTTATGTGACTTGCTTTTGGATGCTATGTAGTTCTGAATTCCATTCCTTTATTTTATTTTTTTATACCATGAAAGGATTTTTCCATTCAAATAAGCTTTCAAGGTACCCCATAAGTTTACTATATTAGTTTCGTTAATGTAGTTTATATCTATTAAGAATTGTATTTCTGAATCTAGCAAAGGTTTGAAATGTTTTAATTTTGTGATATAGGCTACAATTCGTGTAATAAAGACTAACCTATTAAATTATGTATATATTTTAAGGGTTAATGAGTTATGATCAGAGAAAAGACAAGGGATCAAAGAGATCCTTGTTATTTTTGTGGTTAATTATTGGGATAAGAATATTTTGTCTATTCTTGTTTGAGTACCAAACCTATGATCTTGATGTTAGAATGAAAATGAATTACTTTCTTTATATATGAATATGTCAAATAGATTTAGACTTTCACAGCATTTTAAGAGCTTTTCCTGTGCTATTAATCCATAGGCTTCTTTCGTTGGAAGTCTCTGTATTATCCAAGATTCAATTGAAGTCTCCTCCTATTATCAAATTTCCCTTATACATTCTAGTAATTAGGTCTATATGTTTTCTTACTGTCCCTACTCCTATACCTAGGATCCAGTAAGTATTTGCTAAAGTCCAAACCCTATTATTATATTTTACTATTAGAATAGACAAAAGTCCTTCCTTATCTTCATATTTAAAAAGAATTTGAGGCCGGGTGACATTTTTTTCCATAGGATTAATGTTCCCCTAGTCTTTTTCTTATATGAGAAGTGAGCTAATATTTTATATTCATTAGGATTCCAGCTAAATATATCTTCTGTTTTAAAGTGTGTTTCTTGAAGAAATACCACTTGTACTTTGTTTAATTTCAAATATCTTAATAAGTTTGACCCTTTTCTTGAGTTATTTAAACCATTGGTGTTTAAAGATAGAAAGGTTAAATCCATTCCTATAGATTAATTGAATATAATATTTGTGATAATAAATAAATTCATATTGTTTTATAATATGTAGCATGTGTAACATCTCTCTTAATTTTCTTCATTTTGAATAATTTTTTTTAAAGGATAAACATGAAATATTATTTTGTTCAAGCCAATAAAGAAAAGAAAAAAATAAAGATTCTTGAATACAAAGATGTAATAAAAAAATTAATTGTTCTAATACATCCTCTAAAAAAACATGAAGCGATATATACTTCCAATCCAACAGAAAAAAAAATCTATTCGACTGACCTTATATCACCCAACAAGAAAAGTGAAAACTGCCGTTTTTGAGCTCCAATAAGATTTTGGAGATATATAGAATTCAAGTAATTAAAATAATTTTCTATTATTTATACAATTTTAAAATCTGTGGATGAGTGTAAATAAAGTATGAAAATTATAATCCTCTGAAGATTTTTAACATAAATATTGCTTTAGTATGCGGTTTAATCCTTAAATATTTTTTGTTTCACAAATTGTTAAATATGGCATGTCTATTAGTACCTCTAAAAACATTAATCTAGCATTTTTTGCTTCCTAAATTTTAAATATTATCAAAACTGATGAAAATAAACCAGTCAGAACAAGAACAAAATACAGCTATTCATTTGTTACTATTAAAGAGATAATTTTTGGATCAATAAACAAATTTGAATAATAAATTACTGAGTCAATACGATGCATGTAATACTTACTTGACATTTCCTTTTTATGCTAATCTTGTTTTTTTCTGTATTCATTTTCTATTTAAAAAATGTATGTATATATATATATATATATATATATATATATATATATATATATATATATATATATATATATATATATATCTATGGGATCCGGACACATGCTCAACTAGCATATGTCCGAATCACAAAACATTGAACACACATACACAAAAATGCTTAACATCGACAAGCGCTTCTGTGTATGTGTGCCTGTTACATTGATCAGACTGCAGTGCGGGTAAGGGAAAATTCCTTTTTTCCCACTGTTGTGTGATCTCGGAATGTGAATAATAAAGTAGGGGGTGGGGTGCAGGGGGGCAAAGCCTCCCCTGCAGAAACATAGATTTTTTTTTTAACTGCACATACACGGAAGCGCTTTCCGATGTTAAGTGCTTTCGTGTATGTAGTGTTCCATGTTTTGTGATTCGGATATATGCTAGTCGAGCATGTGTCCTAGACCCATAAATATATATATATATATATATATATATATATATATATATATATATATATATATATATATATATATATCAAACTTCATATCCAAGTTAGTTTGTAGTTATCAGTTAATTACCAAACCATTAATTCCAAAAAATGTAGTGACAGCTTATTGACCTTTATTTACATATCAGCCCTATCTCTATTAATAAAAAATTGGTAATGAAGAAAAACCTCCACTCTAAATGAGTCTCAAATTCCATGACCCTGACTGACTCTCATTCATCACATTAAATATAATCAAAATAGTCTTTATCCTAGGTATTGAATTTAATTTCTTAATACATTTCTCTTTCCTTAGGTAATTATGATTATTATAGTGAGAAATTCTATAATAATTTTAGTGAAAGAGAGATTCTTCTGTTAAATCCTGGTCTATGCAAAACTAAGGTTGATGAGGTCAGTCAGTGTTTAAAGAGTTAGAAGACATCTCTTAAAATGTCTGTCTTTCATAATTTTCAGACAACTTTTCAGTAATAGTTTGATGTATCAGCATTTGAAAATTCAAAACAAATTATAACTGGCGATTCACTTCCCTTTCATGAAAAGTCTTGATACTCATTCAACAACATGCTAGTCATTTTGATATAAAGATGTATTATTTTACCTTCTTGGATATTGCAGAAATAATTAAGTTCTACTAAATATGTTATTTGTATGTAATCTCTAATAGCCTAGATGCAATCATGTAATAACTATTTTTTTACATCAGTTATAAATCTGAAAACATCCCAGTGAAACTCATCCCATGTTACGATTAATGCACTACAAATTTGCCTCTGTTGTTATATAACAATGTACATACAGTACTATACTGTATTAACATACATATAAATACTAAGAAGGTAAAAAATTCTTTAAGAGACTTTTTTAAATAAAGCATTGCACAGTTTTCAGAGTTAAGGCTCTATGTCAAACAGTGGCTTCTATTTTAGTTTGATCATGTGATCTGTTATGATTCTGTTTTCCTTCACTTCTTTAACATAGCTGATGTTTCATCTAAGAACAAATATGCTTTTTTCCTGAGACTAACTAAATTATGTAAACTGCAGTATTGAAATAAAGTTATGAACAAAGGATTATTACCCTTTATTGAGAGTTATGGTAGGTTCATATTGATAAAGCAAATTTAACAAGATTTCTTTTGCGGAATGTCTGTAATCAATGTATTTGAAAATCGTGTAGTAGAGTTCTATTTAAAAATGCACATGTACTATAGTGTGGGGTAGCCACCGTATTCTAAAAACTAATCAAAAAATAAATTAGAGTCAGCATAACAAAACATTCTTCCAGGGTTTAGACAATGTGCCCCATCAAAATTCCACTAATATGCAGCAACAGAGCTTCCAAAGAATGATATCTACCACCTCAAATCCCCTCTTCTCACAAGGAAGCATGAAAGGACAGGGCCCAGTACATACGTATGTCAATATACTTTCCCTCACCATTCTGCAACCACACCATACTGTAACAAACTGATCGATATGTAGCCTGGAGTCTGGAAAGCAAACCATTCCCTAAGGGTTTCAGATAATGAATCCCACTAATGTTCCACTAGTAAGCAGCAACAGCACATTCAGGATGTGATATCCACTACCTTAAAATCTTTTCTCACCACTAGCAGAGACAGGGGTCTATATTATAATCGCGAAAGCTGTCTTTCGCGAATACATGTTAATTGGCACATAAACATCGAAGAACGAGATTAGCGAAGTACCAAAAAAGCAAAATTGAGAACGCCAAACGCATTCCCGGAAGTAACAGCGCCATACAGGTAATGTAAACCTAACTGTACAAACCCTACCTAAAACACTTTTTCAAACATTTTTGCAGGGGGGAAAGCCCCCCACACCCCCTACTTATATATACCAACTCTGAGACCACACTACAGTGGGGAAAAGGATTCATTTTGTCATCCCCATGATCACTCTGCTGGCCAAGAAAATTCATTTGGCATTCTCCATTTCGCTCTTTTGGTATTTCGCTATTCTCGTTCTTTGATGTTTATGTGTCGATGAACAGTATTCGCAAAAGACAGCTTTTGTGATTCTGATATAGACCCCAGAGACAGGTCACATTGCATATGCATTTCAACATTCCATCATGCACCCTTGCGTATCTATAGATTTCGCAATAGTGTATTAAATCTATTCTCGCAATATTATTTGTAACCTAAGAAGAACAAACCACTCAACAAACAACACTGAGCTGTGGTCAGTCTCAACAAATTCACTGTCTAGTTCAATGTACTGTTATTCATCTGTTAATGTAGTACAATAACACTAAGCATGTGTATACCATGGAGAAAGGCACAAACCCTACCAATGTCTGTCTTGAACACAAACAGAACTCTTTGATTCAAGATGACACTGCAATGCATGGGAGCTCATCACTGAGTACATGCCACACCAGTCACTCTTCTTCTAATATGCACCCTCTTCTTACCATTTTGTCCACCTATCCAGCAAAACTGTACCCAAACATACTCCATTGTGACTACTGGTCTAATACATAATTTGGAGTCTGGAAAGCAAATTACAAATTCCAGATGTGAACTAGATAATGTTCCAAATATAATGAAATACTATTTATTTATTTATTTATTTATTTTTATTTTTATTTATTTATTTATTTAACATTTGTTGACCGGGAATGTCCGACTAGGTTCCACAGAGCCTGTTTTCAGCGGAGGCCCGGGGAGAAATACCCCAGATACAAGTGCATTAAAATGCAAAATCTACTGACTTAATCTTTTTCTCTCTGCTGGGAAGTATGAGAAGATAAAGCACAGTGCGTATATATGTTAATATGCTATTTATGCCTTTCCGCATCTAAACCTGTCTCTCAGAAAATACGAGCAGTAATGCTACTCGTTAATACAAATTCTCTTATAATTTAGCCATGAAGAGAAACATTTACCAAATCTCACATCTCAACGGCTACCCTGTAAGTGAATAACCTATCATATATTCAAAACAGGCACTTTATGTTTATCATATGTCCATTTAAGCTAATAATGTTGCTTGTGTAAAATACCTTATATATATTTGCATATCAGTCAAGCAAGTTACTCAGATATAAGTCGTTTAAAATGCATTGTAACACATAAGAAAGATGCAGTCAATCATATATTCCTTTCATTTGTTACTTAATGAACTACTTTATGACTGCTAAACTTTCTATTTTCAAGTTGCAACTGTACTGTTATATTAAACTTTTAGTTTTCATTTGATTAAATGCCTAGTTTCAGGGTTAATGTTAGATAAACTTATATATATATATATATATATATATATATATATATATATATATATATATATATATATATAGTAATAGAAAGAAGGAAATTATCATTATGTTATAATCAATAAAATAAATAGAATACATACTTTTTTGTTGTTGTATCAGTATCCTATACCTTAGTTGAATCTTTGAGAGATTTAAGAGATTCAGTAGTTTTAATTCTGTTCTCTGTTTCTTTTTCTTCACATCAGTCCAAGTGTTTTTCTCTGAGGATCTTTGCAGATTAGATGTTGTATACCAGTCCATTTCTTCATGGATGGTGATTATATTATTTTTGATAAATGATAATGCTTCCTCAAAATTATTGAGAGTTCTCCAGTCATTTGTGTGAAAAATTCTGATTTTAGCAGGACAGACTAGTTGTGCTTTTATTTTGTTTTGTTTAAGAAGTTTCACTAATGGCCATGCTTTTTTTTCCTTAGCTCTAGCACTCTTGCTGAGTAGTCTTTATCAAATCTTATCTGACTTTGTTGTATGTTAGGGGACTTTTCCTCCAGGCAGATTTTAATATAAGCTCTTTATCTTGATATGACAGAAACTTTACGACAATTGATCTTGGTGGTATTTTGGATGAAGAAGGTCATGGTTTTCCAATGGTTCTATGAGCTCTCTTCATTTGAAAGTTCCGCCTTTAAGTCAAGTATTTCAGGAAGCCATGAGTTTAAAAATGTTATGATGTCCTCTCCCTCTGTTTTCACAGGAAGACCAAAGATTCTTATGTTTGTTCTCCTCTCCCTATTCTCCAGATCATCTATTTTGTTTATTAGCCAATTATTTTGATGTAGTAAACATTCTGACTGATTTTCCTCTTCTTTGTGTCTCCCATCAATGTCAGTTAGAGAAGCTTCTATATCAGTTATTTTATTTTGTTGTTGTTGTAATATTTCATTAAGCACATCAGTTTGTTTTTGACAATTTTCCTTTAGGCTTTCCAGATTGTCTGTGAATCTATCCATTTTCAAAGACAGCTCATCTAGTGTAGAAGACATCACTTGAATCTTTCTTCAGAGTAGTTTCTGTGTGAGAGTTCTTTGAGTTAGCCATTTTCACAGAGTTGTGAAGATCTCCACTTTATTTTGACAGGAAAAACTCACCAGAATTTCTCCATACTTGTTAAGGTTGTAGTTTAGAAGTTCATTGATAACGTTTTCCTGTTTCTAATTGATTAAATTAAATTTTCCCTATTTTCTAGTATAGTTTTATGGAGCCCTAAAAAGATGCTGCTACCAGTTAGCCACCTAGGCTCTGCCCCCTTGGGAAGCTGCCATATTAACAACACGCTCCTAAGAGTCTATTCAGTAGTTAGAGATTTGGGAACATACATAGAACTAGCATTTGAACAATACATGTTTATTCTTGTGAGCAAGTCCTTATATATTGGTCAATGTATAAGCAAAGGAACAGCATCTTAGTCCAGAGATGTCTTTGTCTCACTGTACTCACCCTCATTATGCTCATCATTCAGAAGAATACTCCCTTTGGTATGTACCTGTCCGGACATATGCAACAACTTGAGTACCCACAGAGGTTCCTCACAAAGAGATCACAGGGACTAAACCACATGATCTACACAGACAGCCTCAAAGCCCTATCCCTATATAAGAGGTGATCTGTGCAGGGCACATAAGCATCCTCTGACCCAGTACTAATGGACCTACTGCACATCCACAAGTTAAGTGTTATCAGAAAAATCTGATCCAGAGACCCCAACTACTTCTGCAACATAAACAGAATAGTTTGTAGGGAAATGTACATATCAAAGAGGACATCACTACTTTGAAACAGACTCCCCATCCACGTAAACCAAAGCTTATCCTTGTTCATATTCAAACACAACTTAGATAAGTAGATGGGAATAAAGAAATTTACCCCAAAACTGCTCCCTCTGCTACACATGGACAGAGACAGTACCTAAATGCCCAAGGCCTAAATGTAGCAGGATTTCCTTTCACTGCTCAGTAGTATGACACCAGAAGCATCCATTCAGAAATTAGAAATATAGGAATAAAAATCATGGAAAAAGTAATTTGAACAACTAATGGGATAACATAGCTAGGCTTAAAATGTCCCTTCAGGGCATTTAGCCTAATATTCACCTTTGAATCTATAAGCCTTCACTACTTTTGTTTCATCATATTCCATCCAAAATCATACTCTACAAATACACCTTTAACTCACAACATAGACTGCATAGCAAATACACAGATTAAGAAAAGGAATAATCTTTTAACCTCCATTTTAATTTCTTAGAAGATACTGTACCCATGTTGTGATGAGGCTACTTAATGTAACAGTGTTGTAACCTCCACACTAATAAGTACTGATGCTAAATGGACGAAAACAGCCTTAATATCATAACCTCGGTCTTGAAGACAATTAATCACAATCCAATGCTTGGAATGTTGCTCTTTGACCACAAATAAAGAAAAAAATAATGAAATAAACCCTGCAATTCATCTGGCTAAACAGATACATTGTCCAATTAGATCAGAATCATAATTATTCAATCAGTACACATCACTTCAGAATTATTAAAAGATTTACACCTTGAAGCTTCAAAAAGGCAATACCAAAACAGCCAGTCACATATTTATGAACTATATCTCCTACTAAAACAACAGTAATAAACACACCTTCTCTCATGTTAGGGCTTTGGTCTAAAAATGCATGGTTAATAAATGTCAAAATGAAGCAATTAGCATACACTAGCAAAACCATAATCATCAGGATTGTAGGATAATTACAGCACCACTATAAGAATAGTAAGAATTGCATAAATATAACAATTTAAGAGTTGAATATCCTACTAGACATTAACTCCATAGTTAAAAATGCATATTAAATATAAAATCAACATACTCTCACATCAGTAAGGAAGATGATTAAAAAGATATGGGCCAAAAGAATTCATTTGGCATATAATAACTATTGCACCATTAGATAGGTTATAAAATACAGCAGTTTCTAATACACATAAGAAGCACAAAACACCAGTCAACCCACCATGAAAAGGCCATAACTTGTAATTTGTTCCATAACATCCATAGTGAGCCTCTAAATCATGTTAATACAGCACATTTCTGGTTACCTCTGGCCAGAGAGCTACAGATTCAAAGAAAATCAGAAATCCAGTAAAGGGGAGATCATTTCTCACCGTGTTCTTCATGTAATGTCATCATGAGTTTTCATAAACTGCTTCAAATTTAAGAGTCAGCCCTCTATAAACCAACAATTGGGAGCCTATTGTACTGTAAAACAGTAAACCCAACTACTCTAAACACATTCCGTCTAAGATGTGTTCCACGAAAACTGGCAAAAACATTAAACATATGTGTCAGTTTACAATGTAATACCTTTACAATATTTCAAACAATTGAAAATAGCTGAAAGAGAGAGAGAGAGAGATTGTAGTTAACTATTTATTTAAAGTCTTTGGAATATACACTTTCCAATAAATTCAGTCTTGAGTTTGCTGCTTTGAAAAGTTTATTGCCTGCCTATGGCAGTTAGCAGCAAAATCAAACTTAAAAAAATCGCATATACTAGACAGTCTCAATATGGAATTCTATAGATCAACTCTTGATCATATTACTACAAAATATTACAACTTGGCCATTACAGTTTGTTGTCAGAGTACAACATAATAAAGAGTCTCACATTATGTGCAGGATCAAAGAAATGTTACTATCCTTGTCATCAATATATCATTTTATTATTAGTTGAAATAGAGCCAAGAACACAGCAGTAAATTCAATCTCAAAATTCCCTTTACGTAGCCGCATAAAGTATTTCCTCCCATACTGCATACTAGCCATTGGCCAGGCCACAACCACTTCACCATTAACTTTGTCTATCTCTTACTCCCAATCCTAAGCCCTTTCATATATTCTGCAACCACCATTACCTTTACCAGAGTCTGAAGCAACTGTCACCTTCTCACATTGTATGAATAAGGCTGTAGTCCATCAAACTATCCATCGTGGACTGATCCATGTAAATAGCTGCATTCCTGGCAGAGCTGCAAATGGCATCTTGTATTTAGCTTATATCTACATTCCTTTTTAATATCTTAAAAAAGCAACTTTTCTGCATGGCAATCTCTAATGAATCATGATCTATCAATAATGGCATGTCTTCTATCATTTTCATACTGGGCTGACATAACAGTGGTAAAACATGTTCCTTTCCATACCATGTAACAAATTTAACTACTTTTTATGAAACATATACCCTCTGCCAGTGATGATAACATTCTGTATCCCTGTTCAATGCCTGGATGCCTGGAGACCTAGTTGTGTTACCAGTCTATTGTCTTAGTTTTCACAAATTTCACATGAGCAAATCCTTCACTATCTAAAATGCCATTAAATATTGAATTAAATCTTATTTCTTCCAGTATACTCAGATTTTGTAAAATGCAATTTATATGACTGCTCATTTCTGCCAATATATTCCTAATTTCCCTCATTCTTTGCTGCAGTGATAACAAAAACATCCCCTATGAGGTGTGGAATGATGCATCCCTTACAGTCTGCACACATCCTTCCATTAAAGAGCATTTTCTGAAAAATCAACTTAAAAAGCATAATATAGTCAAGGCTTTTCTACTGTGGGACATCCTAGAATATCAACCTTAGTCTTATTTTATTAATAACTTGCTCTTTCAATTTCTCCCTCGTATAAGCTGGTATAGCAGTTAAAAGGTCAGACCCAAGAGATATCTGGATGCCATAAGGAGCTATGGGTCTTAACTGGAAGTATACAAAAAAGGCACTATAGGCCTGTATGAGTTGAAAAGTACTATAATCACCACAATACATCTCTAGTTGCATAGTACCTTAGTTTATCAAACCCAAAATAACTTTCATTTAATGCTGCAGTGCTTAAGTACCAAATATTAAAGCACATTTTTAAGAGCCACATTTAACTTGTGCCCCTCCTGGACATTCTTACAACTCTTCGTAACTATTTTACATACTTGACTGACATCATGTGCACAATGGGTAAATCCAATGAATTCCTAAAACTAGCAACTAACGAAATAGCAAAACCAGTCTCAATCCTAATAAACAGATCCATCTCAGAAGGTTCAGTACCATTGATCTGGAAAACTGCCTATATCATACCCCTACACAAAGGAGGTAATTCTTATGACATATCAAACTACAGACCAATAGCAATATTATCGCCACTTGCTAAAATACTAGAAACATGTATTCACCATCAATTAATGACACATCTTATTGATCAAGAGCTCATATCTCATACACAGCATGGTTTTCGGCCAGGACATAGCACAACCACCGCCCTGCTAGCATTCATAGAAACCATTAATCACAACAGGAATAATAGTAAGCTTTCTTCAGCCCTCTTCCTAGACCTATCAAAGGCCAGGACATAGCACAACCACCGCCCTGCTAGCATTCATAGATACCATTAACCACAACAGGAATAATGGTAAGCTTTCTTCAGCCCTCTTCCTAGACCTATCAAACATTTGATATGGTTAACCATGAAAAACTAATCTCCCATCTAATAAACCTAGGATTAGATAACTTATCAGTCTCCTGGTTTAAAAACTACCTCTACAATAGACAACAGGCAGTACTATGGAATAATAATTTGTCTCCACTCCTACCGGTAACACTCGGAGTACCTCAGGGATCTATACTAGGCCCCTTGCTGTTCTCAATCTTTACAAATAATCTTCACTCAGTCACAAAAGGTTCAAGCCTTATTCAATATGCAGATGATTCAACTATAATATGTAACGCCCCCACTTTACAAGACCTCCACAAAAAGACACAGGATAACTTTCACTCAGTGGAAACATGGCTCACTGATAATGGCCTGATACTCAACCCCAAAAAAAACAAGCTACTATTATTTCATCCCTCAACCACTACTGCCCCCACCTCCACCTTTACTATCCACTCTAATAATGGTACCCCCATATCACCTGAAACCCAAACAAAACTACTAGGTATTACTATAGACAACAAGCTCAAATTTGATGCACACATCAATCTGGCCATTAAAAATACTAACAAAAAGCTAGGTAGCCTCTACAAACATAAAGCATTCCTGACCCATAATGCTAGAACTACTATAGCACGCACACACCTTCTCACAACACTACTGTACGCCTCACCCATCCTGATTAACTTATCCAAAACAGAAATCAACAAAATGACAACCTGCTACAATCAGATAGCCAAATTTGCTAACAACAGCTCCTACAGAACACATCACTGCCTAAACCTAAAGCAATTGGGCTGGATGGAACTACCTAACTTACTTATTTATAATCAGCTGGTTACTGCTCACAAGATACTCCATCAACAAAATATATCACCCTCACTAACTAACATTGTCCAGCTATACTCTTGTTCTAGGCAACTCCGCTCAACCGACAAATTACTGTTAACTGTTACTAGATCCAACAACCATGCCGGAGACTCCCTTTACTCTTCTTATGTGGCCAAAATCTGGAACTCCCAGCCTGCATCCTTATCCCTGATTATCTCACTACCTACATTTAAAAAAGCTATCTACAACTACCTCAACAACAAATGGTTATGTCCCTGTTCAATTCCAGACTAATGCCAGAGCCACACTATTACTATCGTAACCATTGTCCTAAACTAGAGTCCTATCTGTTACTTGCATATAAATGTACACCACATCAAAGGTTTGATAACATACACATAACAGTATTTGTCTGAAAAACATAAAACTGTTTAATGATTATTGTTAAATGTATCTGTCTATAGACTATACCTATTAGTATTTGTTGCTTATACCTATAAGTGTCAATAACTAGATACCCTTATGGATCTAGATGAGATATATACCCAAGTGTGTCTTTATGTACTGTAAAAATTTGTCTCTTTGGAGCTTTGCTTGGTGTCCTTATGTACTGTAAAAAATTGTCTCTTTGGAGCTTTTCTCCCTGGGCCTCCTCTGAAAATGGACATGTATCCAGCTGGACTATCCCGGTTAACAAATGTAAAATAAATAAAAAAATAAATAAATCCAATACTTCAATTAAAATTTTCTCAAAATGCACTTTAATTCATTTTGAAATAACAGCATTGTGAAAAGGAGCAACTGTCATCTTGAATAACTGTGAGATTTCCTCTTATGACATGATTCTTTATCATCCTACAGCAGAAGGTAGACAGCATCCTACCTTCGCTAAGAATGATACCACAATACCAACAAAAAATAATTGTCTTCAACAATTGGCTTAGTTTCTGGTGTCATTCCAAGGGGATCCAGTGTCTGCCTGCCTGGGATGACATGGCTGACAGGCCTCAATTCTTTGCCAGAGATGGCCTCCACCTGTCACCCATGGGATTCCAGATCCTGGCCAAGGCTCTTGCCTACCCCATTGTGCTTTAAGACAACTCTCCCAACATAAAAGATGTGTCAAAAAGCAAATTGATGGTCATGCTGATTAATACTAGGAGCCTTAACCTGAAAATGCACTCACTGGAGGCTCTCCTCACACTGGAAGATGTCGATATCTGTGCGGTCACGGAAACTTGGTTCAGGGCTGTGGAGAATACCCTTGCCTTACCAGGCTATACCTCATTCCATACATTTTGACCTCAAAATGAGGTTGGGAAGACTAAAGGTGGTGGAGTCCCTATCTTCATTAAGGACAGGTACACATCCAGACTGGTTTGCCAACATGATGCACTGGAGCTACTCAAGTGCAACTAACAGTTGGCAAGACACCCATCCAAGTTATAGCCAGCTAAAGACCTCCATCCATGACTCTACTCACTCCTCCTACCTGGATCTACTTGATTCCATCAAGGTACCCCCTAACAACCTGATCCTTGATGACTTCAACTACTCCACCATAGACTGAGTGAACTATTCCTGCACTAATGCACTCACCCAATGATTCCTTGACTTCATCAGTTCTAATGCCCTAGACCAGCTTGTCTCACCTCTCACAAGGGGACATAACATTTTGACTTGGTTTTCACCAAAATGGCTGACTGCTGCACCACTCACATAGTATGTTCTTCCCTGGTGAGATCAGATCATTGGTCTGTCTCATTCAACGTTTCTATATCACTCACCCAATCAGGTTAAAACACTTCTCAAAAGCTGACTATAACCTCCTAAGGGAGGGTATCAGTAGCTTCACACCACCATCCCCGGTCAGAAGATGCACACAGCTATGCTGAACAGTACACCAATGCAGTATACAAGCACCTGTACAACTGCATAGATTCAGCCTTACCAAGCAGAACTAAAACCAGCTCCTCAAGGAAACACAAACCTGTCTGGTGGACATCGTCTATCAAGAGGCTTTACATCAAAAAGAAGAAACTGTTGTCCAAGGGAAAAAAAGAACAAATTCAAAGTTGGAAAAACTCCCTCCTTAGCCTAAGCAAGCTATTTAGATCACCAGTGAAAACCTCCAAAGCCAATTATGAATCAAAACTAGCCTGCAAAACAAAGGGAAACCACAAAACCTTCTTCAGCTACATTAGGAACCTCCATAGGAAAGCCCAGGTCTCTTCCAAATTAGTACTTAATGGTATCACTTACACTGATCCTGCTGACTTAGCCAACCTGCTAGCAGATAGGTTCAGTACATACTTGATCCCCCTATCCCCCCAAATGCCCTTTTGACATCCCCGATACTTGTCCCTCACTTCACATCTCCATAGATTGAGTTAAAGACCCTGTCCAAGGCAAACGACACAGTTTCCATGGGACCTAATAGTATCCCAGTCCATATTCTGCACCATCTCCAGCAAGAACTAACTTCACTATTAAGCACCCTATCCAACCACAGCCTAAGTACAGGCTTCACTCCAGCAGACTGGAGAACTGCCATTGTTATCCCCTTGCACAAAGGTGGTGCCACTACTCACCTTGGAATCTATCGCCCCATTAGCTTGACAAGTCTGATCTGTAAAGCATGGAGTGTATTATTATGGATCTCATAAGCAAGGACATAGACAATTTCCAAGCATTTGACCCCACCAAGTTCGGATTCATCAAGTATTATTTATTTATTTATTTATTTTACATTTGGTAACGGAAATGTCCGACTGGACACAGATCCTTTTTCAGCAGAGGTCTGAAAAGAAAGCTCCACATATAAGATACAAATACCAGAGAGAAATGCAATTAATATTACAGTCAAAAATAGAATTACAATGACAGCCAGCAATATAAAGTATAGTGTTACTAACTATCAGATATAAATACGATTCCAAATTACAGTTTGAAATATAGATAGAAAACAACAAGGATACAATGTACGGTACAGTGATACAGAAAGTGCGATAGTAAATACAGTTGATGAAAGGTACAAGTTATGCCCCCGGATTCATGAAGCTTGGCGCAAGGCTGGTGTAAGGCTTGCGCCAGCCGTGTGGTGTATATATGGAGTAGTAGCACCATATGCATATTAATGAAGGCGTGCAGCCACCACAGCCACGTGCATAGGAAACGTGCGCAAGTGCATGGGGCATACCAAAGTTGCGGAGGGAGGCGTGTCAATGTCGGCTGTCGATGAGCAACCTAAACTGCTAAATAGTATAGTCCGCCTGCAGTAATACTCGCACCTATCAGTGTCCATGGAGACTGAAACGTATACAACGCATGCAAGATAGTCCCTGCGAACAGAAAATGAAGAAGCAAACACAAATGCACGATAGGGAATAACAGGTCCCTACCCTTGAACAAATGACAGAAAAACCACGTGCCCATGGTCCAACATAGTGTTTATAGTTATACCATGTGGAAGTGAAACATATCATATGCTAGGGTGCCGCCAGGAGGTACGTCCAGCCCAATGGAGAGGGTCACCAGCTGACCCATAATGTAAGGGAGGGCACAGAGATGTGCAGATGTGTCCATAACAAAATACGCAAGGAGAAATGTAGATATATGTAGTGATTGTATGTCCAAATCATATCCCACAAGGGATGTAATAGTCACATACAAAAGGTATGTCTGTATCCCACATAACAAATGTGATAGGGAATAGAATACACATGTAAACAAATCAGGAGCATAGAAACAGCTACAACAATAAGGACACATGTAGGCCGAAAGGAACAGTATGACCCGTACCATCGACTAAGAATACCACCTGTCCCACTTTGCAAGCGACAGTACCACTGCAGCCAGATGTGTCCTGACACAAGCATGTAAACATGGCAAATGTGCAGAGATTATAGGACATAATTATCCCTCAGACGTCATGTAATAGTGGCATTAAACAGTTGTTCTCCACACGTATATGACATAAATGTCATAAGAAAAAGAATAAGCCACTGAAATGCTACAAGACTAAAGCTTAGATATAGGCAAGAGTTGTAAGTTCTATCTGCCGAACTGACTGTGGGTATGTGTCGGCGTGGAAAATGTGTTGTGTCCACTGCAAATGTTACATTGTGGCCAATTGAAAAGGTGGAAACAGTACCGTAGACTGTGGGGAGGCATTGTCCACAACAGTCGGATATGTGGAAGGAAGAGCATGGACATCGGAAAAGGTGCCATCCTCCCAATGAGTACAACAGGTCTGCAAATCCCGGGAGTCATCGGTAGAAGCCAAACTAATATGTGACACAGCCGAACGGGTAGTACCCAGGTATACCAACTAAGTAACAAAAGTGAAGTATGGGCGTGTACCTATGTGTGTGAGGTATAGCACGTGGGAAGCAAACATGGCAGGGTAGTCCACACAACCATAAAGGTTCCCGACACCTGTAGGGCAGTCAATGTGCTACTCTGGCCATGTCATGGCCCAACAACAAAAGTAGTGAGCTATCAGATGTGAGTAATTTGCATGTGAGGGGTGGATGGGTAATGGTAAAACCCGCAAAGGTGATACTGTGTCGTATGCAGAAAAGGTGAACCAGAGGTATAGGAGGGGGCAGCGGGTGAAGTGGACATAAACACAAACACATGGAGAAACAGCTGCAAGACAAG
Organism: Protopterus annectens; assembly: GCF_019279795.1. Lineage (NCBI taxonomy): Eukaryota > Metazoa > Chordata > Ceratodontiformes > Protopteridae > Protopterus > Protopterus annectens. Next base: position 1,167,546,837 of record NC_056732.1, on the reverse strand, counting down.
CAGACAGGCCATAGTGTAGAACACAATCCCACAAACATATGTATCATGTAAATGTGTGATCAAAATGTATAGATATGTCACCATCACATACCCACAGGTTGGTCCTGATGGAACTGGCCATAACAAATGCAACACACCTGGCTGCATAATGGGCTACCCAGCATACCCTCCACATCACACAACCCAGCCCCGTAACAGAACGTCCACCAAATCCACCCGTAAGTGGCCCACTGGTCCATTGCAGACACAGCTACACATACCGACCCCTACGCATATGTAGTAGGTATTGTCACCCTAGGCAGTGTCAGGATAGCAAACCATGTATTCCCTGCATGTTAAACCCCCTGCACATTTTCATAAAGCCAAAATACATTTCAATATCGTTTCTGTGTGGAATGGTCCAATTTCTGGAATATCCCTTAAGGGATAAGTAACTTGTGTAAATAGTAGAATGGGTATGACGACAAGATGTCCAATCCTGTACATATCTGGACACAAGTCAGAACGTGAAGTACAGGTCCAAGACACTGTCCAGACCTGAGTGGTCATGCATAACCCAGTACCCAGGATAAAACACCTTCCCATGATGCACATGTCCCCACACAAATATGCGGGAGAATATATCGCACACTCGCATATTGGCAAATGGCAGAAGGGTGAGGAAGACACCCAACATTAACAGGAGAACCCTGATGAAGTGTGAGGGATACCTAGTGTGTGCCGGCGTGACCGACCATACCTGACAACCTGTGTGAGCTAGATATCCGGACAGAGCCGTGACTACAAGTGTGACAAAGGTACAACAGCAGGTACAATATGCAAAGATAGCTGTTAGAAGTTATTCATGTATGTGCAGTCTGAGTACCCAGGAAGTCCAGTGGGCGAAGAAGTGCCCAGTAACAGTGGAGGCCCGGGTAGAAAAGCTCCACAAGCAATACAAGGAAATAAAGGCTACATAATGTTAAAGGTAAAATACAAGAGTAAAAGGCATACAGTCAGGAAATACACATGCATAACGTGCATAATAAGACAGTGCAAATCCAGAGTTTGTAGTGGTAATACAGAAATGTACAACAATGACATACTGGGAGTCAAGTGAGTGTCAGCTAAGTCTGGTTAAGCTGGAGGGTAGAGAGGAGCAGGAGTATGGAGAGCTCAGAGGAGTGAGATCCATAGAATGTATAACAGGTGCAGGAATATATCCATGTGGATGGATAAACATAGATATATCATAGAATGACAGTTTGCACAATGGCATTAATGTCTGGAGTATGAAGTCTGAAACTCAACTGTCTGCCAGCACGTCCTGACATCTGTCCTTAATGCCGAGCTACTGCTGTGCCGGAACACAACAGCGTATTACAGAGGTTCGTACCATATCACTCAACTGTCCAGATATTCGTAGAATGACCAGAGTGTTGGCTCATAGTGTTGTGTGCCTCCGACAACCTGCGTCTGTCCAGTAAATAGGTGTGGATTGATGTCACGAAATAATGAGCATTAAGTATAGCACTCCACATCCCACAGAAGAGTCATGACAATGCAAAACCTATAGTATTCTATCAACGTTCTATCAACGTTATAAGCTTGTAAGGAAACCCCACACAGCCTTCCTGAAGACACTGGAGAGTATGAATGTCTCTCCAAATACCATCATTTTGGGAGACTTCAACTACCCAAACATAGACTGGGAACATTACTCAAGCCCCAACACCCTAGCCCAAAGGTTCCTAGAATTCATAAACTCAAATGCAATGGAACAACTAGTCACCATTCCCACAAGAGGAGACAATATACTAGACCTGATCATCACAAACATGGGGACAAAATGCTCCACACTGGAAGTATATCCCTCTTTGGTAAGATCAGACCATAAATTAATCTCACTGGAAATCCACATCTCGCCCCCACCCCCTGCACAAAAGACCACAGTGAAGAACTTCTCAAAAGCAAACTTCACACTTCTTAAGACTGAAGTGGTATCCTTCAAGGCCCTGGGCCAGTGGAAACCACAACCCACACTGCTGAATCCTTTGCAAATGCCTTCTATGGGCACCTTCAAGAATGCATGGATCATGCAATCCCAAATAAAACCAAGACCCATTCCCCCAAAGGCAGGCGCCCGGTCTGGTGGACCCCAGCCATAAACAAACTTTACAACAGGAGGAGGAAGCTACTACATGACAGAGCAAAATCCCTAAAAGGGAAGGCATCTCTGATCAGTACTAGCAAAAAACTACAATCACTCATAAAATCATCCAAGGCCAACTTTGAGAGAAAAATCACAAAAGACACAAAAGACAATCACAAGGCCTTCTTTAGCTATGTTAGAAACCTGGGTGGAAACTCCCAGATATGCTCAGAGTTAGTCCAAAATGACACAAAATACACTGAACCCACTGACATTGCCAACATTCTGGCAAACAGGTTCAGTGCAAATTTCTCCTCCCCCTCCCCCCCAAAAGGAGAAATAACTATCCCAGCAGAGTGTAGCCTCCCAAACATCTCAGATGCCCAGGTGAGAGCCGCCCTCTCTAAAGCAAAAAACACAGCATCAATGGGACCGGATGGTGTCCCGGGCTGTGTGCTACATGAACTCCAAGAGTTACTAAACCCACACATAAGGCTGCTGTTTAATCTTAGCCTTACTACAGGATACGTACCCAAAGAGTGGCGTACGGCAACAGTGGTCCCACTTCACAAAGGCGGTGCTTCTACGGACCCTGGAAATTACCGCCCCATAAGCTTGACGAGCCTGGTCTGCAAAGCTATGGAGAGGATCATTATGGAACTCATAAACAAAGACAGTGGGGACCTACAGACATTGGATCCTACCCAATTTGGCTTTGTCAAGGGCGGATCCTGCCTTTTGAACTTGGTCGACTTTTTTGAAACAGTCACTAAGGCCATTGATGAGGGTAAGGCAGTTCACACAGCCTACCTTGACCCTGCAAAAGCCTTTGACACAATACCCCACTCGGGCATCATAGACAAACTCACCAGCTTAAATGTAAACCCATATGTCACAAGATGGGTTGCAAATTGGCTCAAGGACAGAACCCACAGGGTCAGAGTTGCTGGAGCTATGTCAGACTCTAAGCCAGTCACAAGCGGTGTCCCACAGGGCTCAGTCCTGCGACCCCTCTTGTTCGGCATTTATTTTTCCGAGGTACAGGCAAACATAGGAGGATTGTGGCTGACAAAGTTCGCAGATGACTGCAAACTGGGAGCCAAAATTGAAACTCTAGCGGACACAAGCATCCTTCAGAGAGGCCTCATAGAAACGGATAATTGGTGCCAGAGCCATGGCCTTAAGCTGAACGCCAAAAAATGTATAGTCATACCCTTTGGGAAAAACAAGGTACCAACAAATTACCACATAGGTGGTAATCCATTAAGTACGGAAGAGGTTATCAGGGACCTAGGGACCCAGGTTGACAGTAACCTCTCATTTGACACTCACATTGCCAAAGTGGTTAGGAAGACCTTCTATATTGCCCATCTTATCATGAAGGGTTTCACATCTAGATCAAGAGAGGTCATTGTGCCCCTGTACTCTTCTCTTATCAGGCCAATGATTGAGTACAATGGCCCATTTGGGATGTATCTCACCCAACACCTGCAGCAGTTGGAAAGACCCCAAAAGTTCCTCACCAAGAGGATAAAGGGTCTTAAACATATGTCATATGCTGCCCGACTGAAAAAACTCCAGCTCTATTCAGTCGCATACCACCTACTCAGAGGTGATCTGTGCCTGACGTACAAGGCCATGTCCAATACGGAATTAATGGACATGCTCCACCTCAGAAAATCCAAATCCATCAGAGCCACAAGAACAAGAGACTTAAACCTCAACACAGAAATAAATAGGATGTGCTGGGGGGACAGATTCATAACCCAGAGGCTCCCTACACTCTGGAACAGAATCCCAGTCCATGTTAGGCAGAGCCCCTCACTGACTCTATTCAAGAGAAATCTCGACGAGTGGATGTGAGATCGTAGGTTTGCCCCGGGGGTCTTCTCTGTGTCACTACTAGACAGAGGCACAGTAAACTAAACCCTAAAAGGGCATAGTATTCTCATCCTAAGGGGTGGTGAAAGCCACACACACTCTGGCTAGGCTTATAAATGCCCTAGGGCAGATAGCCTAGTACGAACCTATGAACCTATGAACCAATGAACTAGGTAAAATGTGTCCCTCTTACTCTCCCCATCATGTAGGGTTTGCGCAGATTTGTTGCTCAAAGAGGTCGAGAGGTATGGTCCGTACATATGTACAGTAGCAAGCCATGACAAGCATAGCCAGGAATACGAATATTATGAGTGTTACTAATCATGACATAGAAATGTCAGTCACTATTATCTCACCGCACAGTTCGTAATGCCTTGCCAGTAATTTACCAGAAAGGCACATTACTATGACAAATGTAACAACAGCAAAGGTCAAACGTCAAGGCGTTTACCCATAATGTGTACAGGTTAGGGGTATGAAGGTAACCTGTCCAAAATACATGTACAGAACTAATGATACTAGGTGGACAGGTGAGAAGAAAGACGTCAGGACAAATGACAAAACATGTACAAGTCATATGCATGTACTCCGACAAATGTGAATGACAACGTATGCCATGTGAAAGTCAATGTGGAAGGTTAATAGACTCAAAAGAAATGTGTCACCGTTACAATGTCCAGTCCCCCATACTCGTATGTGAGCTCTGCCACTGATGGAAAGCGCAAATACCGGCGTACGCATATGGTACATGATAGACTAATTAGTGTGGATAAGCAGCTGTTGGCCTGTGTGAACAATACAACCCTCTGGGTGGGTGTGTCCTGCAATATAAATGTAATGGCATGTGGCCTGTGATGCCACCATACAGTGTGTGTATTGGTGTCAGAAAGTTGATATCTTGTATCAGACACATACTCCGCAACTGTACAGAATTACGCAGAATGTGCAGAGTTCTGCCTCATATGTTTGGTGTGTTCCACGTAAAATCAGTACCATTCTGGCAAATTCCTGAGAACTGAAGTCATGAAGTAATGACAAACATGTGAGTTTAAGACACCAAATCTGTCAGAAAAGTCATACTAATGCAAAACCTATTATTGTGTCAACTATCTACGTTTGTACGAACAATATGTAAATACTGCCCTTATGTGTCACACTATCAGTTAAGGCTTTGTCCAGATGTTTGCTCTAGGAGGTGGAGTGCTATGATCAGAAACAGATACATGTGTGAGGATACAGCATTATCGACTGCAAGATAATGCAGAAGGTATGAAAAGCGCTGCAGTAGGACGTTCAGTACTGTCCGCAGATATGTGCTGACATGTCAAATGACACAGCAGTCTACATGAAGTACCTATAGGGCTGTCACCTTTACAAATGATGATAGTGGGACATAACCACAGCCATGCACACAGCACAAATAGACATACACACAGCAAAATTAGGGCATGATACATGAAGCCTCCGGCGTGTACGAGTAGAGTGAGAGCACAGCAAGGATAGATGTCTGCCAAGCTATACAGCAAACGCCTGTAAGGGCGTGTAACACCACCCATAACACGAACGTTGCACGGACAATGTTGGGATTTGCAACATACCCGATTGATATGTGAAAGCTATGCAAATATGCGATACATGAAACAGTCAGCTGTCCATGCAAGAGCAGAGTTATGGGCAGAAAATATATATATATGTATAGATGTATATATATATATATATATATATATATAGATACAGACATGGCAGGGTTGTGAGCAGAACACGAATGTAACCACTGTACCACACAACAGCATTACGCAGTGACAGAACGTGTAACCATGAGTAGTAGATCACGGAAATCACACAGGCATGCATCTAGCCTGCAGACAGCGGCATCAAAGGCAAAGACGCCGCACAGATGTTATGGTGAGTAAATACAGTAAAATCAATGTTGTCATGCAGCTGGAAACACACACACACACACTTAGCAGGGCTGGGAATCGAACTTACACCTAACTACCCTATCACACTACAGCATGACGCATTTACATAACGCGCTACCGAGATTACTAAACACAGCAGTCCTACAGGCATCCTTCTAGGTGCGTGTCGATATCCACAAAGGCAAAGACGTCAGCAGGATATATCTCTGGTGTGAAGAGTCTAAAAGCACAACCTGAGTCCCCAGGTGGACGGGAGCATGCGCACACACACACACACACACACACACACACACACACACACACTTGGCAGGGCTGGGAATCGAACGTACACCTAACTACCCCATCACACTACAGCATGACGCATTTACATAACGCACTACCGAGATTACTAAACACAGCAGTCCCACAGGCATCCTTCTAGGTCCGTGTTGACATCCGCAAAGGCAAAGACGTCATCAGGATATATCTGTGGTGTGAAGCGTCTAAAAGCATAACCTGAGTCCCCAGGCAGATGGGAGCATGCGCACACACACACACACACACACACACACACACACACACACACACACACACACACACACACACACACACACACACACACACACACACACACACACACACACACACACACAATTGGCAGGGCTGGGAATCGAACTTACACCTAACTACCCTATCACACTACAGCATGACGCATTTACATAACACACTACCGAGATTACTAAACACAGCAGTCCCACAGGCATCCTTCTAGGTGAGTGTCGACATCCACAAAGGCAAAGACGTCAGCAGGATATATCTGTGGTGTGAAGCGTCTAAAAGCATAACCTGAGTCCCCAGGCGGACGGGAGCATGTGCACACACACACACACACACACACACACACACACACACACACACACACACACACACACACACACACACACACTTGGCAGGGCTGGGAATCGAACTTACACCTAACTACCCTATCACACTACAGCATGACGCATTTACAGAACGCGCTACCAAGATTAATAAACACAGCAGTCCCACAGGCATTCTTCTAGGCGTGTGTCAACATCCGCAAATGCCAGGATGCCGGCAGGGATTGTCTAGCGAGTGTACAATCAGACATAGTACTGTCCCACAGTAGACATATACAACAACATGGCAGTGGTGTACTCGGGGCAACTATACATGTATGGAGCACTACAACAGCAATACATAGGCACAGTATGCACCACAGACAGTACACCCTTCCAGATAGTCACCCAGTGTGTACTCGGTATGCATCCATCCTGATGTTGAAGACGGAAATCCATTGCCTGGATGACCACCATGGCAATACAGGATGTCAACAGCCATGCCCATGCACAGAGGGACATCACCGACACAAGGTGTCACTTGCCATGGCCACACACCTGGTAATATATGTCAGTTCGGACTGTACTGTGTGTCGATCTACACAACGGCGTACTGGGCATGCTCACACACTTAGCTGTTGCAAAGGGCCGTCTTGCATGCAGATGGAGTGTAAACACAGAAGGTCTCAGTTTGGACTGTACCGTGTGTCCATCTACACAACTACGTACATGGACTGTACTGTGTGTCCATCTACACAACAGCATACTGGGCATGCTCAATCACTTAGCTGTTGCAAAGGCCTGTCGTGCATGCAGATGGAGTGTACACACAAAAGGGCACAGTACAGAAGGGCACAGTAAGGTATAACTGTCCTCACGCACAGGGCGGTCACACATGCAGTGACCTGTACACACACAGCTGCCATCACAGCTGTCACAGGTGCAGGTCACACACATACACACTGCAGTGTACACTGTAGCTGTCAAGTCATCACCATGTCATCGGTGCAGCACTACACAGCCTTACAGTACCACAACACCATGTGACACATGACCACTGGGCTGTACAGAGGTGTACACCAGCTGTGCAGAGTACACATGTACCAACAGGGATCCAACAGGTGTTATGCATTGCAATGATACCAGTATACATGAACAGGTCAGCTCAAGACATACAATGGCCCTTACACAGCTGGGACACATGACTGTTGCTGTACACCAATGAACACACGTCTGGATATGTCATACATATGATTGTGCAGATGTGTGCATGGACTGCACACACAACACATACATACATAGCCTTTGATGTACCTCGTGCATAACAGTGGCCTAATCAATGCTACACACGCAAAAGGAAGGTGGGTCCATCTCTGTTGAATGCTCACACTACAGGGGGTAGCAATGTTGACCGGGACACATACCCTTGTACTGGTTGCCTGTGACACCTGTGATATCATACCACAGTCCATGTGTTATGTATGTCAACACACATGTCCAACAATAGCAATGCATACAAACATGGCAACAGGAGACACATGTGACATCTGTACTGTGCATGCAGCAACCATGCATGTGCAGTGGCCGATGTCCGTAACATAGTTGCACCTAACTACGACATGCAGTCGCAATGCAGACCCATCATTGACACCTGTATACGGTGACATACAAACAGCACGTATGGAGGGATGTGTGTACATAAAGTGGTGAACCACCTGTGTAGATGTATGTGTGCAGGTGGTGGCTCACAGTTGTGTCACACACCATCCTATCATGCCATGTGCAAACAGTACGCTATGTCGCTGTTACGTGACGGTGCTGACATAATGCATGCACAGTGGGCAGGTGTTACCAACTATATGTCACATGGCACCTGTAACACCTACAACCTCTCGTGTGCATATAGCAGCACATTTGCCAGATATAGCATTGGTACACATAATGCAATCAATACCGCTGCATGTCTATCAAACGTGTCATCATATGGCAGGTGTATCATTCCCAGCACTGCCATGTGTGTCCAAATGTGTGACCAGAGATGCCACATATCACGGGGAATATGTCCCATTTGTTACACATCCCTGTACACCGTTGTAGAGATCTGTAAATACGTCAGTGTGGGAAGCATGACGTCAGCCTGTGTGGTGCATCACACATGTCAGCTGTCCATATACACATGTGTGGTTACCACAGTGTGTGTGTGTCTCTGTATGTATGTCTGGTGCTTGGTGTGAGGGTGTATGCTAATATGCAGTGAGAAATGATCACTAACCCCACGTGGTGACTAACCCGTAATGGTGATGCAGTGCACTACCCTGTTGATGCCATAGGTCCCAGCCATACTGGCTACCTGTGCATGTTCCTTCTCTGTGACACGTTGTGTGGGTGCATAGTACTGTGAGGGTGATGACCACATAGGCAAGTGTCCCCACCTAAACACTATGGGGTGTGCGTTATAGTGGTGTACACCAAGTGAATGTGGCCATGTTCCTGTACTGTTACAAGGTCCTACTGCTGCACAGTGTGGCCTCCAGCTACCAAGTGACACCTCACATCATCATTGGCCAGACCGCTGTGTACAACCCCTGCACCATGTCACCATACCTGTAATGTGTCCTGCTATGTATGTCACGTCTCTGTCCAGTGTAGCCTGTGGCACTGACCACATGCGTCAGGTGCAGTATATGTGCGGATATCTGTGTCATGTTGGTCTTTCCAACAGTCAGGTTGAGGGTACATGTAGCATGCAAATATTGCCAGGTGTGCCTGTGAGTAATCCACAGTTACATGTGGGGGAATGCAAACACTGCTACCTGTGGGCACATGCAAGTACACCATAGGAGGGAACCAGGGTATCACGACCAACATGGTGCTACAGATGTAACCGAGACACATACCATGAACACATCACAATGCATGCTGCACCTGCACTACATGGTATGACCGGTGCATGTCGAAAGTACACAACCTATGTCACATAAACATCTCTCAGTATTCACACACAACCACTGCAACATACACATCCCTCACTATGCATACACAGGTAATATTACATACACCTCTCACTATTCTGTTCACCCTGTGCATCAGAATATTCGTGCATAACCCTGCACCGATGGTGTGGATGACAGGGATGCGGCACAGGCTTCATCATATGCACAGGGTGATATGTTTGCAAGGGGCATAGGCTGCACCAATGGATAACATCATGTGTGTGTGTAAGGGCTGGTGAGTTGATTGGACATGTGTGTTCAGAATGCAAGTGGATGTTGTGGAGCCCTACAGTTGTGTTTGCTGAGTGCATGTATGTGTGTATACAGTTCTGCCATTTGTGAGGCCTACACGGGGTATAATTGACAGCCCCAGATTGTACAGACCAGGTTGTACAGCTCACTGTGTCCGTCCATGGCCACATGACCTGTGCCTGCCTGGGGTTGCACGGGCACTACCAGGTGGAGGTACAGAATGGCTACTGTCCGATGACACATGCCTGCTTGAACCATGTCCCTGCTGGGAACGTCCAGGGCCATGTCCACGTGGCCTGCTGTATCCTGGTGTTGACAGCGCAGCACCAGCTGCACTGCTACTGCTACTGGCACTATGGGAGCAGGCATGTGAGGTGGCATGCTCATGTCAACCTACACTAGGTGGTGTTGCTGGCCTACGTCCACATGGCCTACGCCTCACTCCTACCAGATGTTCCAACACAGACAGCTCCCGCTCACGGATTGCCATGCCTCGGTCAAGGATTCCGACCATTTCACCCAATCGCCTATCCAGAACATCAGCAATCTGCTGTTGAGCATTTGCCAATGCCTGGATGTTGTCATTTAGGGTATGGATAGCAGCCCTCTGCAGCCTCTGCCCTTTTCTGTTCTGCTGTTCAGCATGTGCCTGTGCCGCCATTACAGTCTGGAACATGCGTCTGGTGATACCAGCTGCTGCGCTCTGTCCTGCAGGTGCATGTCTGCCAGAGGTCCTCCTACGAGCAGCACCGGCCACATGCCTGTGTGGCACATCTGCAGTCATTACACTGACACCATGGTGTGTAGACACACCTTCTGTAGCCACCACACATTCCTGGTCCACGCTAACAGACGCTGACTGTCCTTCCTCTATGGCCACTGGTGATGTGGTATGTCTTGGCAGCAGAACTGTGTGCGGGGAAGAGGGAGACATAGCTGGGATGGTAACCATTGGCACAGATTCAGCCCCTGACAACCCTGCCTGTACCTCATGCATATGTTCACCACCGCTAGTATCTGTGGGGACACTAACATCAGATGGACCGCAGGAGGGTAACGCACCTACATCACCTGTGAATGCAAAGAAATACTGTAAAGTACAATAGACACAGACACACACACACACACACACACACACACACACACACACACACACACACACACACACACACACACACACACACACACACACACACACACACACACACACAGACACACACACACACAGACACACACACACACACACACACACACACACACACACACACACACACAGACACACACAGACACACCATGCATGTGATTTGTCAGATGGCATGCAGCATGCCTGTGATACAGCAGAGGGCATACAGCTCAGACATTAATAGTGTTAGTAAGCATACCTCCCTGGGGTGCACACTACAGCAAGCAGGTGTCATATCAGTAGCCATGCAGTTCACACAATCATGGTAGTATGCATACATCCCCATGATACACCATGTGGCCCAGAACAGGATAACAGTACACATGCCTGACGTGACCTTGACATGTAATCTGCCTACATGTGCATTAACATGCATACATGTCTGACACAATGGTGTCCTGACATATGTACAGCATCATAATGGGCTTCACATTGGAGTGTTGTGTGTATGCCCTACAGATAGAATGCATGATAGCAAATGTGCATGAGCATGGGAGGGTAGTGAGAGCCATCGACATTGCTATACAGTGTGAAGTACAGTCACTGTGCCATTGCATGGCATCATGAGGCATCTATGTTGCTATAGAATGCATAATATGTACACATTGCATAGCCATAACTGCAACACAGTCGTGATGTACAACAGATCGTATATGGTAGAATTCAGTGACACCTCCAGTAGCTGTGCACAGGCTTTTAGGATGTCCAGTGTACCACATCAACTGTATAATCGGTCAACTATGGCTATAATTGGACCATGTGTGGACAATGTGCAACAGGGTGTATACACATCCCATGTACTGTGTGGCAACATGTCTCTAGCCATCCCCCATGGCTATGTGTGCACATGTGTTGGCCAAATGTGTGTGATGGCCATCTATCTCACATGTCTGTGTTGTCCCATATGACATACACCCATAGATGTCAGATATGTCACAATCCACAGGGCTATGCAAACAATGGGTTGTATGGTTTGGTATGTGGGGTATAGGTCATGCGATAGTGTGACAATATTGCAGACAGAACACTACGTGTCTGGGACATGTCAGGTGGCACATCACAATGTGTGCACCCAATGCAGGGGCATATGACACAATGGTGACACCTGTGGGCTGCCCATATCACAGCACACTGTGTGGTACTGTGTGTGTACCACACATGTTCCAAAGCATACTACATATGCCTCCATTGTAGAACACCTCCACCGTTGCATGCACAGCTGACCACACATGTCGCAATGAAAAGTACTGTGGTTTCAAGTCGGTGTATTATTTTGTTTGTATATATTGCACATGGGTGGCCTGTGTGAATGATGGGTGATGCGACCTGCATATCGTGACTGGAACAAACATCAGGTGTGCAAGTGTTAACTGGCCAAATGGTAAATAGATCTACGCTGTAACATGCCTGATACTGATGACAGTCTCACCTGCAATGGACTCATGTCTGTGCAGCACACCAGAGGTACCTGCATAGGGGTGACACAGCAGTATGAACATTATCCATGACTGTATGACAGCCACAGGTTGCACTGTGCATGTGAGCACATTCACCTGTGTAATAGCATATAGTATGCACATGTGTGCATACACAGCATAGCATACTGTAGTATGCAGCATGTGTGTCCACATACCTTGCATATGTTACTTTACATAATGTACAGTGACACATGCAACTAAATGGGATATAATAGCCATATGTGCAGTACTGACTTACCAGGCAACTCCAGGCTCATTGGTTGGGAGACACCCACCTCCACGATGGCAGCTAGTGTTTGTGGATGCTGTTCCCTGGGTGTCCCCAGACTGGCCAGTAGCTCCTCGGTGTGTGTGAGTGGGGGCTGGGTTGGTGGCCCACCACCTGTTCCACCTTGTTCCCTGGCAATTGCAGTGGCACGCTGTTTTGCATGTCGTATCAAGTCTGTGCAGTGTCTGCGCACCTGCTGGTAGGTGCGGTTATGGCCACCCATATCGTTCACCCTCCTGTGTAGATCCTGCCACAGGTCATCCCGCTGCTGGGCATGCTGTGGCACATGGCTGAACAACAAGTCATAGTTGTCATGGAGCTGTGGGATGAGGACATCATCCTCCTGGCGGCTGTATGCTGGGAGGCGTGTACGGGGCATTATCTGTAAGACATAATGATGGTGACAGGTCACAGTTTCAGAGATGTACAGAGATACTGCTGCACATACATTTCTATGACATCTACTACATCTGCACAGTTATCTTTGCAAAGCATCATGATACTGACACGACTGATGTGTTTGTGTCACACACATGTCACACCCATTATACATTGGATATCATCACCATATATGTGTGTCACCTCATTACATCATTCATACTCCATGTAAATGCTGTCTTGCTGTGGGCAGGTCTATTTGCCTGCACTTGTGTTCTTACCTATCTGCACATGCCTGGATGTGTCCACGGTAATGCTGTTGACCTGGATGCTGTGTATTTGTCACATATCTACACAGACACAGCCATAATGGACTTGAGCAGTGACAATGCACACATACGCATGGACACCTGTACATGCATGTGTTTTGCCATATACATCTAAACAACACTGTACAACTGTTCAACATCCTGCCACGGATCGCCTGTATTGCACATGTAATAGACATGGGACAATGGCTAGTCAGACGACATTCGCAGGGATGGTTATCAACCATAGCATGTGTGGGCATGGTTTCCAAGCTGTAACAGACAGCCATTATGCCACCGCAAGGTGCATCAGTGCTACATTACTGATCCAATCAGTTGATAGTACATCTACCATGCGGCCATCACACCATGTATGACTGGGATGACATGTGCAGCTTTGATGGACAGGGTTGCATAGTATGGTGGGAGTATGTCACATATATGGCACAGGGATCTGTCCAGCCTGTGGCAATCCTAGTATTTGGATGGTGGCTGTCCATGACATATGTCTTATAGATCAGGATATGGACATGTAGCATGTCCATCATCATGGTGTAGCAAATGTATTTCTGCAAGGTAAACAGCATGCTGCATAGTGGAGGTGAGGATTGTGAAGGCTGGTATCGCACATCCATGCATAGCCATTACCCCTTAAAGGTGGTATGTGATCCAATATTGGTCACCACAGTGCTGTTTATGCCTGTCCAGTGATCTCCGTGCTCATGGATGGCACCCTGACATGACATGGGTACCTCATTTGACTACCTAAGGGGTCTGGAGATGTTACCAAGTCGGGGGTGCACTGCACAGCACCATCCCTTACACAGTGTCCATAATGTTGACCACAGCCTAGGTAGTAGTTTATGGGTACAGGGATGTTCACCTAGCGGTGACAATGCTGGTATCATCCATCAGACTGTGCACATATGTCACACACCTCACCCACACAGCCCATTCTGTATGTTGTTCATAACACCGACACAGCTATACTGATAGGTCATGGCCATTCACAGCTTTACATACACAGATGCCTAACATTTGTCTGTGTGGTATGGGCTACAATGAAGGTGGGGTACAACCCTGTTCTACTGTAGCTGGCACTGGTGTGATGTGCACATGTCACTCTTGCACCTTTTGTAGTTGTGAGTCTGTCAACAGGCCACTGGTGGAACACTCCTGTGACATACAAAGGTATTTGCAATCAAACATCAGTGCTGTCTTGTACATCTGTACTGCTAACATCGACAGTGATAATGGTTCATGGACATGCACACCATACTCAGCAGGGTTATAGTGCAGTGCCACCCAAAATTGCTGTCATCACCACTTGTGGGTTGATATTATCCAACACCCTATCTGTATTGCATGGTCATGCTAGGCACTTGTTCAGAACTTGTGAGCATGTCATGAGCTACTGATTACTATAGCACTCATTCCACACCATTTCCCACAGTTACACTGGCTGTCCTACACTTCCCAGCTTGCTTATGGTGCAACAGCTGTTGTACACACGTAACGCACATATCCTGTGGGACATGGTTGTATATACAGGCATGTCCAACTGTCACATACCAGTGCTACTGCCTGTCTATATGAGGGATATGTCGTACATGTGGTAATAGAGCAATTGTCTCATGTACACATTCAATGCTCACCTCCCAACATACGACACTACAGCCTGTGGGGGATGCACTTCTGCAGCCGTGCTTTGGGTAATGCTGTCACCAACCCTGACTGCACCTGACAGTTATTTGGAGATGTGTAACATTCGCAACTCACCCCACCCATCACATAGTCTCACATGATCTACACCACTGGCCACAGCTATGAGGACAACTTGTGCAGTACGTCTCCATACTCAGTTTGACTGATACCTTTTTAAGAGCAACTAATTATGTTCTTAATGCCAGAGAAAGCAGATTCCTAGAAGTGTATGCACTATTGCACTAAAAACAAACAAACTACCATCCCTGCTGTCCTACATGATCAGGGAATTGGTAGGGTTCACTAGGTGTTCTACGTTGCCTAGCATGTTCAAATGATGAACATGATAAGAAAACTGCAAGTATTGTGCATGAGTTAGTGTGCAGATTTGAACTATATACCCAAAAAATGCTGTACACATCCAGGCCACTGCACTGGGAATATACTCAACAAAATTTAACTGTGTAAAAGAATTCAGACAGTTGTCTCCCCACAGCATAATACCAAAAGGTGTGGGTGTAAAGTGGTAATCACTTACTTCAAGCCAAGGGAAAAAATTCCATTGAGGTCAGTGCTCTATCCTAACAAATTAAAATAAACAAAAAACTGAAAAAATAGAAATATTAAGGTGATCAATGGCAGATCTTGCCTGTTGAACTTGGTTGACTTTTTTGAGACTGTCACCAAGGCTCTGGATGAGGGAAAATCAGCACATACAGCTTACCTTGACTTGGTCAAGGTCTTTGTCACAATCCCCCACTCAAGCATCATTGAAAAGCTAACACAACTTGGTGTAAATCCACATCTCAACAGGTGGGTGGCCAAATGACTCACCAACAGGATCCACAAGGTCAAAATAGGTGCCTCACTAGTGGAGTTCCTCAGGGATCTGTCCTAGGACCCCTACTTTTTGGCATCTACTTCTCAGAGGTCCAAGCAAAGACAAAAGGCCTGTGGTTGACGAAGTTTGCAGACAACTGTAAGTTGGGTGCTGTCATTAACTCCCCAAATGATGATAACATACTGCAAGAGGGTCTCACAGCAACTAATGACTGGTGCCAAAGTCATGGCCTCAGGTTAAATGCAAAAAAATGTATTATCATACCATTTGGTAAAAACACTGTCCCTACTGATTACACATCAGTGGCAACCCCCTAAGTACACTACCTGTGGTAAGAGACCTGAGTACTCAGGTTGACAACAATCTCACATTTGACCATCATGTAGCGGCAGTGGTCAGAAAAGCCTTTTACTTGGTTCACCTCATAAGTAAAGGGATAGCATCCAGGAAAAAAGGAGGTTATTACCTTTCTATACTCCTCCCTCATTAGACCAATAATTGAGTGTAAGCCCCCCTATTTGGAATGTACTTCTCCAAACATCTGCACCAACTGGAAAGACCACAGAGATACCTCACAAAGAAAATCCATGACCTCCAACACTTGTCCTATCACTATCACTATCAGTGTACTCAGTATTGTACAGATTGCTCAGGGGTGATCTGTGTCTCACCTACAAGGCAATCTCAGACCCTATCCTACTAGAGATGCTTCATATCCATAAGTCTAACTCCTCACACATTACCCACTCAAAAGGCCTGAATCTAATATGCAACATCAACAAAACCTGCTGGAGAGACAGGTTTGTCTCCCAGAGGCTACCCCATCTGTGGAATAGACTTCTCATACAAGTTAGAGTACCTCACTGACCCTCTTCAAGCAAAACTATGATAAGTGGATGGGAAACCAGAAATTTGTCCCAGGGGTCCCACCTGTGTTTTGGGTGACAGGTGCTGACTGAGGTTTCTTTTTTGGAGATAAATTATTGGCTTGGCTTGTAAGGGCACCAGGACCATTAGCCTGATAACCTCCTATGATCCTATGAATGGTACAAATGTGTAAAGAAAAATAGACCTGAGCTCAACTTAACCTTACTTAGATATCTACCAGATGAGTAAAACTCCAAAATATTTATTACACCTCTGGATCTGAAAAAGGATGGAAAATTACAGAATACTATAAAACACTTGGCAACTAAGCCATGTGGCCATACATGCATAGCAATTACCCACACTTAGACCTTACCTTGCTTTTTCATGGAGTGATAGGCCTGTTATGTCAGGGGTGAATTGTGAATACCCATCAAATTGTCTAACCAATTTATAAACGAAAGTAGCGTTTCACACTGTTTGATGTAAAGTGAATGTTTATTCCAGAGAATGGGTAGTGATTTCATTATAAATCTGTCTGTCTACTGCGATTTGTTCGATTTGCTGAAGCAGGTTCAAATCTCTTGTCTTAGAGTTTGCTGGTATGTTTGGTTTCTGGAGATATAATAGGTCTTGGGCTGCTAGACACCTAATCATCTGAAAAGCATGGCACAGACTGTCTCCACAAAGGCTATAGCAAACTGAATACAGGGATAAGACCTCCATGCTTTCCAGGTATCTCATATAATTTAGGGCTGCAATCTTATTTTTTTTGTCAGGAGCTTGTAGGGTGTCTCCAACTGACTAATATGTCTAGTAAGATATATCCCAAAGGGAACATTGTATTCTATGAAGGACCTGATCAATGAGGAATGTAGAAATGTTAGAAGTTCTTTGTATTTAAGGGAGATACCCTTTGTGATCAACTGCACCAGACAGAAGGATTTCCTAATCATTGTTGCAACGTACGGATCAACGAAGAGGAATTAATTTACCCATGCTCCAAGTACTCTCACATCATCTTCATTTTGGAGATGGGTGTTGTCTATACTATAAGCTGAGTAGAGAGATTGTTTACAAAATGTAACAATATTACACTTTTACTTTTTGCTCATTTTCTGTGCACCAGCTATTAATATGAGCAAGTTCAAGCCATAGGCTCTGTATGTCAGAAAACACATGAGGATCACATCCAGTTTTTCAATCATCTACAAACTTGGTTACCCAGAGATCTCCATTTTTTATTTGATGATCAGAGATGTATATGCTACATAAAACAGGTCCTAGTACAGATCCCTGCGGAACTTGTTGTGTCTTTCGTCTTTTCCCGGTTAGGGGTCGCCACAGCGGTACTCCGGTCTGCTAATGATTGGCAGTAGATTTTTACATGCTGAGTTGCCAGCTCTGGCGCACAACCTTCAACAAAGGTACGCCCATTCACACATGTCTCCAGACAGAAGACGCTCTAACTGAGAACTGAACGGGACAATGTCTTACTGTCATGCAACAGCTCTACCACAGCACCACCACCGCAGTATTAGTTAATTTCATGTTCTCTGAGAAACTGATCTGCTACCTCCATTGCATAGGATCTGTCCATCACCAAATTTACTGTAAACAAAATTACACTATGGTTAATTTGGAGCACATCTATCCTGTTAAGAATGACAGCATGTGGTATAGTATTGAGGATCTATGTCACCAGAATGACTGCCCAGAAGGTCAGCTATGTCACAATCGACACCAGATGAATGAAAATCCTAAACATTAATGGAATACAAACTCAAAACCCCATAATTTCAACAGCAAACAGTTTTGTAGGGATGTGAGCCCTCCTACAACCCACAAATCCCCTGATAGTTAAATGTACCAACTCCAAGATCACACCATAACAGAAAAAAGGCAAAATCCCAGTCCCCACTGTAGTGCAATCTCATAAATCACCTACTGACACTACTAGTTATTTTGTTCTGTCAATACTTCAGCCCATCAAAATATTTGGGCTTTGGTCATCCGGTCTCAATCATCTGAGCATCGATGCTCTGTTCTTTGACATTCTTAAATAGATCTAGTAGTAAATGTTTTGGCAAGGTTAAGATTTTGCTGTGTGGACAGCATGACTGCTGTCCACAACTTGCTTTACTCTCTCAAAGAAGTTTAACAGTTTCATTAGACAGAATCTACCCTTAACAAAACCATACCACTGGGGAGGGGGTCTAGTCTTCTAAGATATTTAATATCTTAGTTTATCTGGTCATTTATGATCTATCTCATGGCCTTGCAGATGAGGCTGAGCAGGCTGATAAGTCTGTAATTCCCAGGGTTTGTGGTGGAGAAGCCATCATGAAGTGGCATCATAGCTGCCAAACTGTGGTGACAAAGCCAATGGATAAGCATATGTTGGATATTTGTAGTTGCCTTCCACCAGGAGAGCTTTAGTGCTGTTCAGCTGGCAGCTGGTATGTTTTTTTTTTTTTTTTTGTGATAATAGGAGGTTTTAGGCTCTTAGGTATATGTGAGTTTGATATAAATGCCTCTGGGTAAAATTAGCACTGAATTTGTTTACCAGTATATTTGCAATATACAATGGATCAGAGTAGGTAGTGTCATTTTGAATGAATTCAGAGCAATGCTGATGTAGGTAAAAGATTTCTATCTATCCTTAGTTTCCAATGCTAGCCTACGTTCATGGGAGGTCTTAGTACTACAGGATGCCCAGTTTGGGAATGTCAGGTGTTCTGAATAAAAAATTGTCCAATGGAGAAATACATAACAGATATATCACTGAAAGACACTTTTAGTTATAATTTACTATTATACTTTTCTTCACAGTTGAACAATCATGGAGTTACTATATATAATTTAGGAAGCAAGGGGGTTACATTCACATAGAATGTGCACAGGATGCCCCTCTGCAAATTAACGCTAGTTTGTAATTCATTAAAAGTAACTTTCACTGATATTTTTTGAATATTTGTCCATCAGACAAATATGACTCAAATTCTATTCATGAATCTCCCTGTGGGTACATCAGTAACAGACTAAATGAAGTGTCCTATTGGCAATACCTTTATTAATGTGACAGGGGAAGTAAAGGATGCTGTGTCTGGTATGCAGTGCATGCCTATTTAACTACAACTTGTAGAAGTGTGCAACAACATGGAGAAACTCTTGTACATTGCGATAGACACACCTATGTTCCAGTATTAATTTTAATGTATACTCCCAATATGCAATGACTCTCCTACACATAGTAGCAGGCATTCCCCTTGAAGAAGAATACTTTGTGAGCATCCATTAAATTTTTTTCTTAATATAGCACAGTAAAAGTTTCAGTGAGATGTACAGTAGGCCATCCTAATAACACTCACTTTCAGGCACCATTGCTAGACCCCACCTGACTGTTCAAGATCTAGATCAGACAGATCTCACAAATTCTAATCTCCACCTTGCACTTAGTTATTCCAGCTGCAGCATGTTGCTGCAAGCTTTCTGTGCACACTGTGAATTTGGCGCAGTTGTGTCTTTGCAACAGAACTGAAATTCAGACAAGTGTCTCTAACCAACTGTCCATGCATAAAACTTTCTTGCAACCTATAAGTCCAACCATACCCACAATAGTGCAAATGATGAGTAGTGTAAGGTATCACACAAACCCCCCCCCAAAAAACTCCTGTGGTACTGCACAAATAACACCGGAATACACAAAACCGACTTTTATTGACCAAAAAGTTAAGTGCTTTCATTCATTGAATTACATTGACAGAACTTCATCAGTTCATCAGAACTTCATCAGAGTAAACTTTTAAGGAAGTAGACTTACCTATACTGACTTCTTGTATCCTATGTGTGAGCCAGCTAGCTATCCAATAGGTGATGCAAGGGTTTATACCTAGTTGTGTTAGCTTGTCAACAATGTCTGAGTAAAGAAAACAAATAACTAAGCAAAATGCAAACTTACATTTGTATGCAAAATACCCAGGATGATTCCTATGTTTAATAACAACATCTGTTTGTATTGTCCTGTGTATTATCTAGGTTGGACTATGAGGGAATTGCATCATAGGATGCGTCTACTTTGTTTCACTGAATTTCATTTCACCCTGATCACTTTGCTGAAAGCTCAAATTACTAAAAAGTCATTTCACTGAACTGCAGTTAGTATATATGCACTGTGTAGAGTACTGCAAGGCAAGTAAAAGGTATATGCTCCTTTCCTCACTGTAGTGCAATCCTGGAATTAGTAGAGTTAGGGGGGTGTAGCCCCTATTTAGTTTGAGTAGATATTGTCTTCTGGAGAGAGTTAGTCACTGGTGTTGCAACTATGCATGTCTATTCTTTAGAATGTATTGTTTTGAAGTTTATGGTAACATACAATATAAAACAAACAAGGTGGAGTCTGTGCCCCCCACACCCCTCAATGTGTGGAGCTGTAGCCCCACATCCCCCTAACTATATATACTAACTCCAGGATTGCACTACAGTGGGGAAAAGGACATATACTTTTTACTTGGCTTACAGTACTCTACACAGTGCCATATATACTATGTTCAGTTCAGTGAAATGAGATTCAGTGAAATGAGTTTTCAGTAATTTGTGTTTTCAGTGATGTGGTTGGGATGAAATGAAATTCAGTGAAATGAGATTCAACAAAACAAAGTCGACCCCATAGAATATATGAACATGTGCATGCTATTGATATAGGTGATATGAACAATTAACTTATTGCGCATTATTTAGTTAGTGAATGCAAAGTTTCTTTTAGATTTTTGATTTTAGATCAAGCTAATATTTTCTAGTAGATTTGATGTCGAAGATGAGTTGGACTGGATGGAATATTTGCTACAAATAAAATTGGATGCCAGCAACCCTCCAGGGCTCAATGACAAAGAAAACGTCAAGATTTATTTAAAAAAGAAAAGACTTAGGCATTAATGAATTAAGTACTTAATTGTTGTGAGAAGCTTTATTTTTAGTCATGTGGTGTATAGTTATTTAAAGGTTTGCTTATATTAAAATTCATTAATTCTGAAGATGTCTTTTAAGATGAAAGTGCTTACCGAATGTGATTTTTATGATTATTAAATATTTATCCTTCATTGGCTGTTTTTTCATTATTTTACAGTTGATTGATTTTACAGCCTGGGTGTTCCATTTGTCAAAATATTGGATTGTGTGGTTGCCTCCATTAAGGGTTTAGACATAAAGATACTCTGAGTTGAAGGTGAATGTGTCTTGGCAGAATTTTACTTTTGTAGTGTGTTTTTGTGGTCGATGGAGGTACTTTTCTTGTTACTGTATCTGAGAGGCCTTTGAAGTTTTGTTTTGGTTTGTATACTTTTAAGAACCTCAGCATAAGTGGGTTTATGTGTTTGTCCTGTAGAGTTTCACAGCAGTGCAGAAAAGAAAGCCAGTAAAGGTCCATAGACCTGTAGGCAAAGACAAAGCCAAAGCCAAGCCAAACCAGTATGGTATAAAGTTTAATATAAAATATCCACACCAAATAAGTGCTTTCATTTCACCCATGGAAACTTCATCAGAATTACAGCATTTCCTGTGGTTACTAGTATTGTCCTGTAGAGTTTGTAGGAGGTATCGTGTAGTGTAGTGTTTTGTTTGGTATTTGTAGTGGCTGAATGTGAGAGCCTAACAGTGTATAATTACATTTCTCACAAACTCTATCAGATTGCTTGAGAATTAGATGGTTGTCAGTAAACCTTAGACAATCTAGTCATTGTCTAAGAGTGCCCATTCCTATATATAGCGTAGGAATTATTCTGAAGGAACAGTATGCTAATAGTGTTTTGGAGGTGAAAGAGTGTCAGATAGAGTAATGTTTATGAAGCTGGAAATTGATGGTGTAATGATGAATGTTGTTAGTACATATGCTCCACAAGTTGGGTGTGCAATGGATGAGAAAGAAAAATTTTGGAGTGAATTGGATGAAGTAGTGATGACTGTACCCAAGGGTGAGAGAGTGGTGATTGGAGCAGATTTCAATGGGCATGTTGGTGAAGGGAACAGAGGGGATGAGGAAGTGATGGGTAGGTATGGTGTTAAACAAAGGAATGTAGAAGGTCAGATGGTAGTGGATTTTGCGAAAAGGATGGACATGGCTGTGGTGAATACGTATTTTAACAAGAGGGAGGAGCATAGGGTGACATACAAGACTTATATATATGACATACATACTTATCAGACCAATGATCAAGTACAATGCCCCATTCGGGATGTATCTCACCCGACATCTGCAGCAATTGGAGAGACCCCAAAAGTTCCTCACCAAAAGGATAAAGGGACTCTAAAATCTGTCATATGCTGCCAGATTGAAGAAACTCCAGCTCTATTCAGTCGCATACCATCTGCTCAGAGGTGACATGTGCCTGACATACAAGGCCATGTCCAACCCGGAATTAATGGACATGCTCCACCTCAAAAAATCCAAATCCACCAAAACCACTAGAGCAAGCGACTTAAACCTTAGCACGGATATAAATAGGACGTGCTGGAGGGATAGATTTATCACTCAGAGACTCCCTATGCTGTGGAATAAAATCCCGGTCCATGTGAGGCAGAGCACCTCGCTGGCTCTGTTCAAGAGAAATCTTGACCTGTGGATGGGAGATCATAGGTTTACCCCGGGAATCATCTCTGTGTCACTGCTGAACAGAGGCACAACAAACTAATGGGCACAGTGTTTTTTCATATAAGGGGTGGCGTAAGCCACAAAAATTTGGGCTAGGCTTATAAATGCCTTAGGGCAGATAGCCTAGTATAAACCTATGAACCTATGAACCTAAGAGTGGAGGAAGATGCACACAGTTGGATTATATCTTATGTAGGAGGGCCAGTTTGAAGGAGATTGGAGACTGTAAAGTGGTGACTGGAGAAAGTGTAGTTAGGCAGCATAGGATGGTGATTTGTAGGATGACATTGGTGATTAAGAGGATGAGGAGGAGTGTGAGGGCAGCACCAAGGATCAAATTGTGGAAATTGAAAAAGGGTAATTGTGAGGTGGAGTTCAGGGATGAGTTAAGACAGGCAATGGGTGGCAGTGAAGAGTTACCAAATAGCTGTGTAACTACAACAGAGCTAGTAAGGGAGATGGCTAGAAAGGTGCTTGGTATCACATCTGGACAGAGGAAGGATGATAAGGAGACATGGTGATGGAATGAGGAAGTACAGGAGAGTATACTGAGAAAGAGGTTGGCAAAGAAGAAGTGGGATTGTCAGAGAGATGAAGAAAGTAGACAGGAGTATAAGGAGATGAGGTGCATGGCAAAGAGAGAGGTGGCAAAGGCTAAGGATAAGGCATATGAAGAGTTGTATGAAAGGTTGGACAGTAAGGAGGGAGAAAAGGACCTGTACCAATTGGCTAGACAGAGGGACCGAGCTAGGAAAGATGTGCAGCAGGTAAAGGTGATAAAGGATAATGAGGGAAACATACTCATAAGTGAGGAGAGTGTGTAGAGGAGATGGAAAGAGTACTTTGAGGGGTTGATGAATGAAGAGAATGAGAGGGAGAGAAGGTTGGATGATGTAGGGATAGTGAATCATGAAGTACAATGGATTAGCAAGGAGGAAGTAAGGATAGCTATGAAGAGAATGAAGAATGAAAAGGCTGTTGGCCCAAATGACACACCTGATGAAGCATGGAGGTGTTTAGGTGAAATGGCAGTGGAGTTTTTAACCAGATTATTTAATGAAATCTTGGAAAGTGAGAGGATGCCTGAGGAATGGAGAAAAAGTGTTTTGATACCGATTTTTAAGAATAAGGGTGATGTGCAGAGCTGTAGTAACTACAGAGGGATTAAATTGATCAGTTACAGCATGACGTTGTGGGAAAGAGTAGTGGAAGCAAGGTTAAGAAGGGACATGATGATTAGTGATCAGCAGTATGGTTTCATGCCGGTAAAGAGCACTACAGATGTGATATTTGCTTTGAGGGTGTTGATGGGAAAAGTACAGAGAATGTCAGAAGGAGTTGCATTGTGTTTTTGTAGACTTAGAGAAAGCATATGACAGGGTGCCTAGAAAGGAGTTGTGGTATTGTATGAGGAAGTCAGTAGTGTCCGAGAAGTATGTAAGAGTGGTACAGGATATGTACGAGGGTAGTGTGACAGTGGTGAGGTCTGCGGTGGGAGTGACATATGCATTTAAGATGGAGGTGGGTTTCCATCAAGGATCAGCTCTGAGCCCTTTCTTATTTGCAATGGTGATGGATAGGTTGACAGACGAGATCAGACAGGAGTCCCCGTGGACTCTGATGTTTGCAGATGACATTGTGATCTGTAGTGAGAGTATGGAACAGGTGTAGGAGACCCTGGAGAGATTGAGATATGCTCTAGAGAGAAGAGGAATGAAGGTCAGCAGGAATAAGACAGAATATATGTGTGTGAATGAGAGAGTGGATAGAGGAATGGTGAGGATGCAAGGAGTAGAGGTGGCGAAGGTGGATGAGTTTAAATACTTGGGGTCAATAGTTCAGAGTAACGGTGAGTGTGGAAGAGAGGTGAAGAAGAGAGTACAGGCAGGATGGAGTGGGAGGAGAAGAGTGTCAGGAGTGATTTGTGACAGACGAGTACCTGTAAGAGTGAAAGTGAAGGTCTAGATGAGGGTAGTGAGGCCAGCTATGTTATATGGGTTGGAGACAGTGGCATTGACAAAAAGGCAGGAGTTTGAGCTGGATGTGGCAGAAATAAAGATGTTAAGATTTGCACTGGGTGTGACGAGGGTGGACAGGATTAGGAATAAGTATATTAGAGGGTCAACCCAGGTTGGAAGGTTTGGAGACAAAGTCAGAGAGGCACGATTACGTTGGTTTGGACATGTGCTGAGGAGGGATACTGAGTATATTGGGAAAAAGATGCTAAGGATGAAGCTACCAGGTAACAGGAAAAGTGGAATTGCCTAAAATAAGGTTTATGGATGTGGTGAGAGAGGACATGCAGGTGGTTGGTGTGACAGAGCAAGATGCAGAGGACAGGAAGAAAAGGAAACAGGTGATCTGCTGTGGGCGACCCCTAATGGGAGCAGCCAAAAGAAGATGATGATATCTATATATCTATCTATATATATATATATATATATATATATATATATATATATATATATATATATATATGTATGGTTTACTATCATATAACCGACGTTCACATACCTGGCAGTCCATTGATCGTCAGTTGTAATGTTGAAAATAAACAATTCTGCACTCCAAACATACTGAAAAATAAAAACTGCCATCACTACCATTCGAACTACTGAACGTCGCACATATGAATACGCCATTCACCGATGACGACAATGATGTTGCAATGGAGATCTCTTAGTTGCAGGGAAAGCGTCATACATATAGTGAGGAAGTAAAAGACAACATGATTAGAGAGTCACCAATAATGCAGAGTGTAATTTAAAGTGAATATATTGCTGCAGAGGTGGATTTCCTAACAGGAAAGTATCCGTAATTTGCTATAGCAAGGACTTTATGTTGCAAGTTTGGACTGGTGAGTAAACTTGTCATATGAGAACGTAATGTAGTAGTGTAACATAAATAACATGATATGTAAAAAAGTATGTCATATAATGTCAGTACAGCTAATGTCGAACAATATCATATGTATACATATCGCTGTAAGTGTTACATGATCATTTAAACATAAGATATACAAGTAGTAATATATTATGTATATAAACAATGGGAAACCCTATTCGGTAATGTTTTGACCAATTTGAAATACATGGTAATAATATACGGAGTTGTTGATTATTGCAGTCAGTATTTGCTAGTTTCAGAACACACATGTAACTTCTTTTAGAATGTGCTGTAATAACAGTGTGGATAGTCATGTGTAAGGTACTTATAAAGTATTAAGACACTTCCTTTGGGTATAACCATTAAGTCATTACTTGACTGAATCCTTAATATAGTAGTCATTTATAGTTATAGAATTGTAAAATGCACTATTGAAAAGAATACAGCTGGATGCTGCTTACCTGTGTAGCAATACATTATAGTTGAATAGTATTGAACGTACCTTATAGTAACATGTTTTAGTTTGTAGGATACATATATTGCTGTAAGTGTCAATTATGACAATGCTATCAACATTATTTTGAAAAGTAAACATTGTATGGAGTGCATTTTACATTGTGTCTACATGTAAGACATGACTCTGCTTGGCAATGCCTTGTAAAACCTATGTCATGGTTTGTATGTGTGTAAATTAGTATACATAGACGTGATACAGGCTTGTATTACACAGCATGAATGCCATTCATTTGTAGTAATATAGTTACTGTTGTTGATTTCTAGGTGAGCTAAGGTACTATGTCAGAGCAACCGACAGTGAGTTGTCCTGGTGTTATTGGTTCCTTATATGGCATCATTACCTCCCAAAAAGGTCGACCGATTCTCTGTATTGATGGTTATCAGTATTACTTGGAAAAGAGTAACCCTGAGAAGAAGTACTGGTGTTGCACTCAGAAGGCAAAACAGAGATGTAAGGGCCGTTGTATAGCAGAGAAGTGTGCTGATGATGAGAGGCTACTTAAATGTATTGGTCATTTTCACACACCGGATGTGGTCCGGGTAGAGCAGAGTAGGGTACGTGCAGCAATTAAAAGGCGTGCTGAACAGACTCTTGAGGATCCCTGCAGAATTGTTTCTGAGGTTCTGGCAACCACGTCCACTGACGTAGTGACCACCATGAGTAATACTGCTGCCCTGAAGCAGAGTGTGCGTAGGTTAAGGCATAGGAATAGCACAAATCCCAGATTACAGTTAGCAAGTGTGAAGGATTTAAGGCCAGAGATTATACCATTGAAGCAGGGTCAGTTCATCATTAAACACAGTGCACTCCAGAGCCATAACAATGATGTTGTCATTCTTACTACAGAGCGTAATCTAGGCCTGCTCTGCCATTCTGAATACATCTTTGTTGATGGTACATTTCCAATTAGCACTAGGGAGTGTAAACAAATATACTCTGTTCATTGTAGCTTGGATGGTTCTAGCAACAGCAAGGTAGCACCCATAGTATACGCCATCTTACCGTCCAAATGCGAGGAATGCTATGATCAATTCTGGAACACATTGATGACTTTATGTGGGGACTTCCATCTTAATTTACAACCAATGATGGTACTAAGTGACTTTGAAAAGGGGGCTGTAAATAGCATTGTGAAGCATCTACCTAATAGTACAGCAATGGGATGTTGGTTTCATTTGTGCCAAATTATATGGAGTTAGATCTAGAAGCTTAACTTGACACAGGTGTATGGTACAGATACACAATTCACACTGTTATGTAAACAGGTGCTTTTACTTGCTTTTATACGTACGGAACATATTATGGACACTTTCAGTTCAATTGAGGAGGCATTAGGGGAAAGGGGTGCTCCTTTATGTGAGTTCTTTAAAAATAACTACATTTTAGGGAGGCCACAACGTTACGGCATGAGGGGTTCCACATCAGAGAGACAACCACCACTATTTGATGTCCCTTTTTGGAATCAGTCTGAAACATGTACCATGGGCTACCCTAGGAGCCAGAACGCAGTGGGAGGATGGCAATGTAAAAAGGAACTTTACATCACTGATGTGTTACATGCCATTAGTTTAGAGCAAAACCATTTGGAGGATGTAAAATAAAAGTTCCTGTGTTGTGTGCCTGCATCTCCAAAGAAACGTAGGCTTTGTGATAAGGAGTATATGATACGTTTGCTTGCTAAACGTGATGACATGACGCCATTAGGATTTGTACAATTAATGGCACACCATTGCTCATTCTGATATGTCTGCAATAACATTATATATTATGTGTGTGATAATTATATGGCATTATAGGGCACTTTTGGAAACTTTCATTGCAGTAGGTTTATTGGGATGTGTACTTTGTATTCACTATTATAGAGTAATTAATCTAGGTGGAAACTGATATTGTAACACAGGTATGTGTCTGCTGTGGAATTATTGTGTAGTCAGCATTAGAAAGCAATTCATCTTGATGGAGACCACTATTGTCACACAGGGAATATGTTTGCTGTGGATTTACTGTTTATGCAATATTTTACAGCAAGTCATCTTGATGGATATTGCTGTTGTGGCACAGGGAATATGTTTGCTGTGGATTTAGTTTTTATGTATTATTTTAAAGCAAGTCATCTTGATGGATATCGCTGTTGTGGCACTGGGAATATGTTTGCTGTGGATTTACTGTTTATGCAATATTTTAAAGCAAGTCATATTGATGGATATCGCTGTTGTGGCACTGGGAATGTGTTTGCTTTGGAATTGCTATGAAAGTATACAAGGGTACTGGCATTTTAAAATGGATAACTTATTTTGGGTGATTTGCCGTAAATCGAATGGAAATGTCGCGATTCGATATTTTCGACATTTAACCATGCTTTACAGCCATAATGTTAATCAGAATCATTCATTTTCGATCTATAAATTCGAAATATAATACACTTTTTGTTTTAAATTTCAATTTTCTGATAGTAAACCTATATATATATATATATATATATATATATATATATATATATATATATATTTATTTATGTTTGTGTGTGTGTGTGTGTGTGTGTGTGTGTGTGTGTGTGTGTGTGTGTGTGTGTGTGTGTGTGTGTATATATATATATATATATATATATATATATATATATATATATATATATATATATATATATATATATATATATATATATATATATATATATATATATATATATATATATATATATATATATATATATATATAGAGAGAGAGAGAGAGAGAGAGAGAGAGAGATTAGGGAGTGGTAACATGAATTTTTTGTGTAACCACTGTGGGGAGAATCTGATTTGCTTGGGTGCTGTTTGGTAAGAAGTTCAATCTCAGGCTAATCTAAGGGGACAATCTCCCTCGTTGCATAAACCTGGTGTGAATCAAGCAACTATGTGCGCAGGAACTGTTAGGGATAGTTTTACAGTGTAATAAGTATAAAAATATCCCTGACATTTGCAGCTTAATTGACATCTTCAAGCTTTTTGGTTTCATAACTCCAATCAAACATAAATTCCATTGGATTACTCAATCTTGTTTGCACTTGTTTCTAAGAAGAAAGAATGCACAAGTTTAAGTTGAGTAGCAATACTGGCTTTACAAACATATTAATGCCACTTTCCATATTAATGATGCAATACTGTCCAAGGAGACAGAAGGATAGAGAGAGAGTATGAGAGAGAGAGATATCCCAGATGTCATTATCAGTAGATTAAGAGGTAAACACATCTTGATACCAGATCTGTGCTAGGAAATATCACTCACACAAATGAGTGCAAAAGCACATGCTTGAACTCCCGTAAACAAAGACACACACACACACGCGCACACACACGTGCGCACACATACACACACACACACACTCACACACACACACACACACACACACACACACACACACACACACACACACACACACACACACACACACACACACACAAACACACACACACACACACACACATTAGCACCTCTGGGCAACTTAATAGGGTATCTTTGGGATGGGCAGAAAACTCTGAAATTCATGTTTGAAAAAGGGAAAGCAAGCAAGCTTTACACAAAATATTTCTGCTTAGATTTTTCTTGGATTGAAGCTTTTTGAGAACTCAGTATTAGAATGTAGAGGGATAGAACTTTGTTTATAAGAACAGTGACTTAGAGAACATCCAATGGCAATTGCACACAACAAAAATAAGAAAGTTACAATTTTCTTTTGTTTCACAACATGTGGAATGAAATAATTATTAGCAATACAGCTGGAAAACATTGCTAGCATGCCAAATGCTAGTTTTATGTGTCTTACAATTTGGGAGATTAAGATTCACACACATTTCCTTATATAGCAAACCAGGTGGTTCAGAATGAGCTTAAGAAAATAGAGACGGGGTGACAACTTGCAACTTACAGGCAACTAGAAATAATATGAACTTAGCCAATGATCCGTTTCCTTACAATATCTGTTGTAAAATGTGTTAATTTATCCCAGGCTGCCTCATATGCAATTCCCACTTAGCTCTCCTGGTTCAAATCCTTTCTTGGTGCATCATAAATGGAGACTGAACAGTGTAAAATGTTGTCTTTCTTGAATAGTTCATCTTAAAATATGTTAGCATAATTATACAGTAATAGAAAAAACAAACAGAATGTGAACAATAACAATCCACAAATAGACTATCCATTCTTGACTGTGTACTTATTTCTGATCCAGCCCAGGGACTCATCTGCTGGTGCACATCCAGACACGAGTGATCATCTACCAACCTATGTTGTTGTTCTTCTTCTTTCAGCTTTTCCTGATTAGGGGTTGCCACAGCTGAACTCCGGTCCGCTAATGATTGGCAGTAGATTTTTACGGTGCCGAGGTGCCAGCTCGACATCCAACATTCAATGAAGGTACGCCCATTTACACATGTCTTTCGAAGGCCACTCGACCGCGGGGAGGACATGCAGACTCCACACAGAAGGCGCTCCAGCCAAGAATCTACCAGCCTATGTAACCAGGACAAATACTTATACCCCCAAACCCCATCACTACAATGTAGTTCACAATCTATCAAATGTCAAGAGAGACACTTTCACATCAACCTTAAAACACTGCTTTTTGACTGTACAAAAAAAAACCCCTGTAACACGATTCAGCAATAACTTCCATAGTGTACTAAATCAACAGTCTACTAATTCAAACACAACCCTGATCTTTGGCTATCCCAGGACACAAAACCTTTTATGAGACTAGAAGGATAAAAACTGGAAGTCTTGTAGAGAAAATAAAACCCTTCCTAATTAGCAACTGTTTCAACAAATGAGAAATTTATTGCACTATACTAGCATCCAAGGCATTCACAAACAAAATTCAAAATTATTATGGTCACCTCTACATGGTATCTAAATCTTAGCTGTGTTCTCCCAACCACAGAAACTGGCCAAAACCAAACAGAAAGCATAGGCAGCTTATTCAATAGTCAATGTTATAGATTCAAACTCACAGCTTACAAACCCCTTCAGAGAGTTAGTTGCCAGCATGCCCAGGATTAAATGCTCTTTATTCAATCCAAATATCCAATTCCTTTGTAAAAAAGGCCTCCCTAATTAAGCTTTCTAATTCTGAGATGAACAGATTTCCACAGTTTGCCAGTTTAGGAGTGAAAAAAATGTCATCACCTATTACCTTAGTTCTACTAGCTGCTGTTTCCTCAAGGGGATTATTATTCCTTGTAACTATTTGATGATATCTCTTATCTATCCCCTGAACCAAGCTATATTTAATGGAAAAGATTGACAATACCTTCAACCTGTTATTATATTTCATGCCCCTAAGACATTTAATTGTTTGGATAAAATGTTTCTGGACTCTGTCCAATCTACCTTGCTGGTTATAATTATACATAGAAATGAAGGGTTCCTATTACCAAATCGAAGAGGCTAAACATCGAACAGCCTTAATGTCGGAAATGGCATTCAACTATGTGTTCTTTGTGAGCTTGCAGTATAATGAAGATCGGAATATTTGCCCTTTCCTCACTGTAGTGCAATCACGGAGTTGGTATATATAATTAGCGGGGGTGCAGCCCCTCACAAATGCAACTTTGAGGTCCGGCATTTTTGGCTTTTAGGCTGTTTGAAATTTAGTGGCTTCGGTGTTCTAATATAGATCCAAAATGAAAGCACCAAATTCTATGACATGCCTTATAAATAGGTATTAATACATCTTTAAGCCTACTGACACCAGTTCTAAATACATTTCTTGTTTCATAACAACACCTTCTGATGGTTTCCCATTAGAAGAAACTCAAAACTTACTGTATTATTAATTTTTCAATTCTCAGATGTGTGGCTACTCTTCAGCAGTTATTCAACCACCAGCTCTGTATACTCACATGAATAGTCTTAAACCTAAGCATCTTTTGCTGCCCATCTGTAGTAACTTCTGCTACAAAAACCTTCTACCTGAACTAAAACTCAGCACTCCCGCTGCTGAGAATCTCCGAAAATCACTGCTGATGCACTGATCTTTCCTATTTCAATTTTAATAAACAGTTTTATCAAAGAAAACTTTGTGCCATCATCTGGAAAAAAATCATATATCATCCTCTCCACATGGAGGTAATACCACAGATATCTCCAACTATTGACCAGTAGCCATGCTATCCCCTCTAGCTAAACTTTTCAAAGGCGCATATAAAACAGCTACTTACACTCCTGACTAAAAATAACCCTCTTCACATCGACATGGTTTTTCTTGCAAATTTAGTTATCATTCAAAGAAGCCCTAATACCACAGTCTTGTTTCTCTTCCTAGATTTATCTAAAACATTAGTCACTGTCCCCTACCAAAAGCTTGCACGCTAACTCGCCATGATCTGATTCAACCACTCTTCATTGTCTTGGTTTCACAGCTATCTGTTAAATTGATGCCAAGATTTAAAATAGAAAAATTATTTCTTCTCATTCACAGTTTCTGTTGGAGCCCCACAAGGCTTGATTTTAGACCCTATTCTGTTCAACAGATGACTATACTTTTATCTGCTCTGTTAACACCCTAACCAAACTGCAACAATTAACCCAATACTCTTTCCTGCATTAAATTGTGGCTTGGCAGCTCACACTTAATACTAAATGCACAATAAATAAATAAATAAATAAATAAAGGCATGCATATATACATACATACATAAATAAATTAATAAAATGATATTCCCCCCCATACATACATAAATAAATTAATAAAATGATAATCTCACCTGAGAGTAAGCAATCATAAAGACATTATTTCTTTTACCAAAGACTAGAGTACAAAAGCTGAAATAGTTCTTTTTATGCAAAGTTTCAAGAAGTCATCATTGCTAAGATGATAGTAGGCCAACACTTATAGTAAGCAGTCAAAAGGACTCACCAAAAGCTAAGACTCTTGTACAGAAGTAAACAAGTATCTAATGAATTATACCAGAATAACAACTGCCTTTTTTTTATACTTCCCAAATTATTATATGCAGCCCTAATTTTCACAGTTCTATAACTGCAATTCTAAGTAAAGATGAACAGTGTTATGATACAATAGATTTTCTGCCAACAACATAGTTAGATCCCACCACTGTTTTGCCCTCAGAGAGTTGTACTGGATCAAATAGTCAGAATATCTGTCCTGCTACCAACTGGATTAAATTCACAAAATCGCACTCAGTCCACACTTCTGTCCTTCTCTACAGAATGGAAAACATATTTACTATCTCACCAGGTCTTTGCACTAAAAAGACATACTATTGCTCATAGTAAGCAAACACAGCTACTCAGAAGGAAATGCTCTGTACTTTGCATTTCTAAAATCTAGAACACCATCCCTATAAACATGTAAACCTGAGACAGCAAAATAATTTATAAATATTTAAACTACAACTAAAACAACATTTCACTGACACTTGGTCATGCTCCTTTTCTGCTTTGATTTAACCTTTCACTGTGGTTCACTCCAGTAATTCCTCCTCGACAATGTGTCCATCTTACATGTCCCGTAACTGAAGTAGTGAGAGTTATATCTTCGACATCAGTTCCTGTTGGTACCCATTCTAGTCTTTGTCTCAGTCCTTTCCGTCAAACCCTTATTATTGTTCCCTACATTTGTCTATCTCTCTTTCCGTGTTGTCCTTGTTTTCCTCTCAAATCCTTTACTTCTCATTTTACTCTCTCTACTACTCTTTTCTGACCACAAACTCTATAGTGTACTTTGTAGTGGTTATTCTGGAACATTCTACTATTGTTTTCAATTTGTTGCATTGTGTAGCATCAAGCTTATCTTTCTGCAGTCCAGTTGTACTTTATAACAACATTAACCTTAAACGATTATGTACTGGTTGTATTCATATCAACTATAACCTTAAATGTTATTTTTCCGTTCCTATATGTAACTATTTTTCACTGTGCTGAAGCTTTTTTCCTGTAGACTTCCGCTGAAAAGGAACTATTCTGGCTCACTCAGACCTGCCCAGTAAATGAATGCAAATTCATGCACACAAAAATAAATTAAATAGGTAAGTTGTTTGTCTTTCGGCTTTTTCCCGGTAAGGGGTTGCCACAGCAGAATGCCAATCCGTTAATGATTGGCAGTAGATTTTTTATGAAACAAGGTGCCAGCTCGACACCCAACCTTCAACTAAGTCACACCCATTTACACACACATGTCTTTCAAACACTACCCAACCACAGGGAGGACATGCAGACTCCACACAGAAGGCACTCCCAAGCCAAGCCGAGAATTGAACAGTAGAACCTCTTGCTGTGAGGTAACAACGCTACCACTGTACCACCGCGACATCAAATTAAATAGGTAAGTACATATCAAAAATGTAAAAAGACATACTAATGTTGATCTTTCCATAACATTTCTGAGAAACAAGAATTTAAAAACTTCTTTTTTACCAATGAGAACCAAAATTTATCTAGAATATAAAATACATATGTTTTTGAATTTAAATGCAGCTCACAGTGCCTGAAAGAAAAAAAAAACAGAAGATTAATTACAGATAGAAAAGATGAAGCTGCACAAGCCCTTGATGAGAATACTGCCATCACTTTCTTCTTAAAATACTTGTTCAGAAACAATTATAGCTAGAAATGCAGGCAGTTCAGCATGCAGTACTTTAAAGAGTTTTCTGAGCTAATAATAGATATTATTGAAATTTGAAAAATATTGTTTTCTCCATTTCAATTTTTTCCCATTTTAATTACTGACATATAACTTTCATTTTAGTTTCCTATTAGATAGTTAACTCTGCCATTATCTCATGTGAACAAACTCTTATGTGTATCAAGTATTACACAAACCTAAACTTAAACCTGGTATGTGACATCAATAGAACCTGCTGGAGGGAAAATGTTGTCTCCCAGAGGTTATCAAACCTTTGAAATAGACTCCCACTTCACATCAAACAGAGCACCTCATTGGCCCTCTTCATACACACACACACACACACACACACACACACACACACACACACACACACACACACACACACACACGCGCACACACACACACACACACACACACACACACACACACACACACACACACACACACACACAGATGCACACACACTCAGACGCATGCATGGACACACACACACCTACACACACACACACGCACACACACACACACACACACACACACACACACACACACACACACGGACGCACACACACAAACAGACGCACACACACACGGACGCACAGACACACACAGACGCATGATGGACACACACACACGGACACATGGACGCACACACACACACACACACACACACACACACACACACACACACACACACACACACACATGGACACACACAAACACACACACACAGACGCATGCATGGACACACACACACACACACACACACACATACACACACACACACACACAGATACACACACATGCACACACGCACACACACACACTCACAACACACACACTCTCACACACCCACCCACACCCACACAGAAAGGCATGCGCACACACGCACACACCCACACACACACACACACACACACACACACACACACACACACACACACACACACACACACACACACACACACACATATCATAGTAACAAGGGTAAAATTTAGCTAGGTTTGTAATTAGCCTAGTAACTTCCTATGATGTTATGAAATAGCCCTGACAGTTAAACCATCCAAACTTCTTAGTGTCAAATTAAAGCTATTTTTTCAAAATTGACATCAATTGTGAAGTAGTTTTGAAACAGTCTTGTCTTTTTCTTAAAGCAAGCAAATAATATTCAAAATCATTGTATCAGTCTGTTGTGCACATGCTCTTTCTTCCAAAATTTCTGAAAACAGTGTCTTGAATTAACTACAATGAGAACAATGCTGTGTGTGTGTGTGTGTGTGTGTGTGTGTGTGTGTGTGTGTGTGTGTGTGTGTGTGTGTGTGTGTGTGTGTGTGTGTGTGTGTGTGTGTGTGTGTGTGTGTGTGTGTGTGTGTGTGTCTATGGATATGTTACTTTGCTGACTAGTGATTTGGCCAGTAGAGTGCAGTGTGTGGAAACTTAGATGAGTGAAGGTCTTGTTGAATGGATGTCTGGGTGAGTGACCACAGGGTCAAAAAGAGGTACTTTGCTTAGTGGAGATATATTGTGTTTTCAATACTAAGGCTGAAAGTATTAGATATACTAAAAGTTTTGGCAATAAGTGTGAGTGTAGTGTACAGATGTTTGTGCATCAAGGTTAAATGTGTGGTATTGATTGTGTTGTGTATATGAGAGTTGAAGTTATGTATGTGTGTGAGTTTTTGCTGGTTAGGTTAGGGTTATTGTAATAACTAGATTAAGGGACAGATTTATTGTTGTGCATGTACACTGTTTTTGCGATATGTGCCCAAGTCAAGTATCTTGTGTAATAATAGTGTTATGGAAAGTTTTTTTTGTATGGCAAGGTTTAGGATTGCGGTCAGGGGCAGGAGCATGGTTAAGGTTAGGGTTATCATATGTTAGTAAGGTGGTGTAGGGGTAACCAAGCATTTAAATACACTGTACATTAATGAACACATATGCATTTGTTTACTTTATGGCCTTAGTTGTCAAAGTGCACTAAGATGCTTTTTTAGTGAAGGTGCATATGCCTAAGTGTTATGTTTAGAGCAGATCTATAGCAAGGATATCTGGT
The DNA here is from genome assembly GCF_019279795.1 of Protopterus annectens. NCBI lineage: Eukaryota > Metazoa > Chordata > Ceratodontiformes > Protopteridae > Protopterus > Protopterus annectens. Next base: position 1,167,509,070 of record NC_056732.1, on the reverse strand, counting down.
GTCTGTGCAATTTTCCTAAGTTGCCACTACCCGATTAAAAGTTAAGGAACAAGAAACGAAAAGAAAAAAAGAAAACTCCTCTATAACCAAATCAAAATGCTATTATATTTGAAACAAAACACTACAAATAGAAGAAACATTTTTCTACAGGTATCGCCACATAATGAGCAGTTTATCACTTTTGACATGACCAGAAATGTAGCCATATTAATTTGTGAAGCTGTGATATCCTTACAGATTCATAAATCAAAACCTGTACCGCACTCTGCCACAATCATGTCCACATGAGCTTGTGCAAGAAACAGCAAAAATTATATCAAATCACTGCTCATCTTGGGTCATCATGATGCTTTCTTTTAATTGTACAGTTAGAGCTCTGGTCTACTCCAGTTCTCTATGTAAGCTGATAGCTGCCGGATAATGGGTGGCCCCAGTTAAGAATGGCACCTGACAACCAAGATAACCCTCAGGAATGGTTTGCTTTACATCCAAAGTCATTGCAGTTGTCCTCCTAGCCCCTCAATGTGAGGTACTTAAAGGAAACCACACCTCATCCAGAATCAGATCATCATCAGCCCCACTTTATCCCAAGACTGACTGACCTAGCCCACAGAGACCATCTTTTTTCCTGAAATACCAATGTAACTTGCGAAACTCTCTCCATTAGAGTTTTATAACATGATAAAAATTTACTTTTAACTGAGTAAAGACTAGTATAACAAAGAAAATGTCATGATAATAGCTGTTTTTCACTTTCCCAATCAAACTAAGAATGATAGCTAAAAGAATTATCATTACAGAATTTAGAAAAATATATTTTTCAATAACCTGAACATTAACTTCCACTGTTTAAAAATTGGATGGTTTATATTACATAAATTAAAATAAGATAACATTTTCTCTGGCTGATATTAATAATTAAGACCGACATATAACCTGATGGCTGATTTTCTTCTTCCCAAATTATCTAGTGGCAAAAAAGATAGATAAATGGAAAATAAAGATGAATAATGATTTTAATAAAAGAAAATGTCTACATATAATGGCTTTTGTTAATGACAGCATCATCATTCATTACAACAGACTGAAATTGTGTTAGAAAACATTAGCTAAGCAGAGATATAACACTTTGAAAGTCAGTCATGTGACTCTTAAAGGAGATACTGATTTTGAGTTTCATCAAATTATCTTTTTACATGAAAGCAAGGAATTGTCAAAAATGGTAAAAGATTTATAAAATGTTGACCAGATATGGGCCCCTAACAGTGACTAAAAATTCCAATTAGAATCATGAAATAATAATCAATAATTAGGCCAGACTCATGAACTGCTACTTGTTGAACTATTTTGTATTCATTAAACTCCACAAAACAAATGTAAATGGCAGAGTGTGCTAGTGAAAAGACAGTTAGCCAAATTACAGGCTAATTAACCAATCCAAGAAGGTGGTACCATTCAGGATGCTATAAAGTAATCATGTACACTAGGTGTAGCTCAATACCATGAACTCCAAAACCTACTGGAATACATGCAATATCACACTTAGGGAAAACAGCAGTGTGCAATAGGCTCAAAATCTATGCATCACACTTAGGGAAAACAGCAGTGTGCAATAGGCTCAAAATCTATGCATCACACTTAGGGAAAACAGCAGTGTGCAATAGGCTCAACATCTATGCATCACACTTAGGAAAAACAGCAGTGTGCAATAGGCTCAACATCTATGCATCACACTTAGGAAAAACAGCAGTGTGCAATAGGTTCAACATCTATGCATCACACTTAGGAAAAACAGCAGTGTGCAATAGGCTCAACATCTATGCATCACACTTAGGGAAAACAGCAGTGTGCAATAGGCTCAACATCTATGCATCACACTTAGGAAAAACAGCAGTGTGCAATAGGCTCAACATCTATGCATCACACTTAGGAAAAACAGCAGTGTGCAATAGGCTCAACATCTATGCATCACACTTAGGAAAAACAGCAGTGTGCAATAGGCTCAACATCTATGCATCACACTTAGGAAAAACAGCAGTGTGCAATAGGCTCAACATCTATGCATCACACTTAGGGAAAACAGCAGTGTGCAATAGGCTCAACATCTATGCATCACACTTAGGAAAAACAGCAGTGTGCAATAGGCTCAACATCTATGCATCACACTTAGGGAAAACAGCAGTGTGCAATAGGCTCAACATCTATGCATCACACTTAGGAAAAACAGCGGTGTGCAATAGGCTCAACATCTATGCATCACACTTAGGAAAAACAGCAGTGTGCAATAGGCTCAAAATCTATGCATCACACTTAGGGAAAACAGCAGTGTGCAATAGGCTCAACATCTATGCATCACACTTAGGAAAAACAGCAGTGTGCAATAGGCTCAAAATCTATGCATCACACTTAGGGAAAACAGCAGTGTGCAATAGGCTCAACATCTATGCATCACACTTAGGGAAAACAGCAGTGTGCAATAGGCTCAACATCTATGCATCACACTTAGGGAAAACAGCAGTGTGCAATAGGCTCAACATCTATGCATCACACTTAGGGAAAGCAGCAGTGTGCAATAGGCTCAACATCTATGCATCACACTTAGGAAAAACAGCAGTGTGCAATAGGCTCAACATCTATGCATCACACTTAGGAAAAACAGCAGTGTGCAATAGGCTCAACATCTATGCATCACACTTAGGAAAAACAGCAGTGTGCAATAGGCTCAACATCTATGCATCACACTTAGGAAAAACAGCAGTGTGCAATAGGCTCAACATCTATGCATCACACTTAGGAAAAACAGCAGTGTGCAATAGGCTCAACATCTATGCATCACACTTAGGAAAAACAGCAGTGTGCAATAGGCTCAACATCTATGCATCACACTTAGGAAAAACAGCAGTGTGCAATAGGCTCAACATCTATGCATCACACTTAGGAAAAACAGCAGTGTGCAATAGGCTCAAAATCTATGCATCACACTTAGGAAAAACAGCAGTGTGCAATAGGCTCAACATCTATGCATCACACTTAGGAAAAACAGCAGTGTGCAATAGGCTCAAAATCTATGCATCACACTTAGGAAAAACAGCAGTGTGCAATAGGCTCAACATCTATGCATCACACTTAGGAAAAACAGCAGTGTGCAATAGGCTCAACATCTATGCTGCTGCTGCTAATAGACCTCATCCAAGGAGAAGAAGGCTGTTCAGACTCATTTTAACATACAAAAGACTGCATTGTATTAATATATTAGAGTGATACAGGATTGATAGGAACACTAGAGGAAATCTGCAACATTAGCTGCCCCCACCCCAGACCCAGGGGAAATTGAGGAAAACCTATACCAGTGGTAACTAAGGTATGTCTAAGCATTAAGGATATTAGGTACTGGTACATTCCAGAGATCAACAGGGGATATAGGGGTGTCTCAGGCCTCCGCCTCCAGAATACTGCATCAATGTCTTAATGGTCTGCTAGGAGTACATCTTTTATCCCTGCAATCCAGAGGAGACAGCAAAAGCAATGCAGGAATTTTATGTTGTAGCTCACTTTCATGAAGTTTTGGGGGCCATAGACAGACTGCACTCATATAGAAATGCAAGCCCCACCTGATTAACAGGGAAAGACATAAATCAACAGGAACGGGTTCCACTCAATTAACTGACAGGTTGTCTGGAATGCCCCAGGAGTCATCCTCAATGTGTGCTTCCAACTAAGGAAGTTACCATTATTCACACATATGACACACCTGTCAAATTTACACAAGATTTGCTAAGGTTGATGTTCCACAAGGGGATCTACTGTGTGATGCAGGTTATGCACTGAAACCATGGCTAATGACACCCATCAGAAATGCACACATCCACTGAAGAAGGATACAGTGATTTCCATGCTCAAATGAGAAGCATCATAGAGCATGTGTTTGGCATGCTTATGTCACGGTTCTGTTTTCTAGAGATATTAGGGGTGCCCTGCAGTATGATTCAGTCACCTGCACAGAAATTCCCACAGTCTCTGCCATGTTGCACAATATCATCTTGAGGAAATAGCTGAAACAGGGACAGCAAAGGCCAGAGCGACACATTCCTGGACTGCAGGCCGGGCCAGCACCTCTAACACATACAAACGTGGATTCTGAGGGAGAACCTCCAGCTGCAGAGGAGCAAGCAGATGTAGGCATGCACAATATGCCCTTACCCTGGCTAAGAGATAAAGAATACCATGCACTCACCACCTAATAGGCAAAGGATAGCACGTGCACGTGTGCGCGCACACACACATACACACACACACACACACACACACACACACACACACACACACACACACACACACACACACACACACACACACACACACACACACACACACACATATTAGCTGAGAGGCAAAGGATAGCACACACACTCACCAGCTAAGGAACACTCACAACCTAAGCACATACAAATAGTATAACTGATGTCAGCCAGTGTTTGCAAACTTTACTTCTCCATGTAATGGCTGTGTACTGAGAGCATCAGTGAGAGATAGCCCCAAAGGACATGACTCATACCTGCAATAATGTCAAGGTAAGTCTGGAACTTACACTATATAAACAAATCTGGAAAATGATAAAAGTAACTGAACTTTTTATACTCAAGCAGACGCTGTGTGAGGTGTCCACCAATGGCGTTCTTGGCGTATAGGAATACTATCAACAACATACAGCTATGAATTGTGCACAATAACTGGCATCAAGCCAGTCACTTACTCACTGTACACAAACCAGTCAACAGGACAAATATATCAACAGTATTACAAGTAGAGCGACAAGCAGGAATGCAATATCAGTAGTTTGAATGCATGCATTACAATATTAGCTGAAAAAAAAAATTCCAAAATGAGCATGTATAAAAACATCCCAAATTTTCTTATGTAATAGGTATTCATAAAATCAGCATTGTGAGAAAGATGCAACTCTAAGTTAAAACAAAATGAACAAAGGGCATAGCACAGTCATTATTATTTGCACATGATGGGGGAGGAGCAGGAGGCCAAGGCTGACACCAAAATATTGAGTGTATGCAAGTAAGAAACGCAGAACATTCAGTAAAGTAGAAAAGATCTCAGCACCACTAACAGGAGATGTATTGCAATCAGCATTAAAATTTGCTTAGCTTGCATGTGCGCATTTGTTAGTATGGGCAGTTTTTGTGAAATGTGCATGTATGCATGAACACAATCAAGATCTGTGCTAGCATTGTGTCCCGGCATGTCAGGCAGGTGCGAGTCAAAAGTCGCACATGGTAGAGATGTCAGTTCAGTGTCATTGCAAATGACCATGGGAACTGCCTCTGCCAGGAGTTGCACTGCCATTCCCATGCCCCAGTTCAAAGTGGGGGTACTACCTGAATGTGAGCAATGTCTGCTGAATGAGGTTTCTTCATGACTACATCTAGAACCATGACCCCTTGGCCTACCATGTCTGGATGCGGATACCTCAATCACTGATGGAGCAGTGGAAGTAGTGCCACTATGAGAGTGTGATCTGGCACTGCCACGTCAGCTAACTCCAAATGATATCGGGGCTCTATGGACACATGGATGCTGACCCTCCCCCACTAGATATTCCATCACAGACACTGCCCAATCCAGTGTGTCACTCATCTTATCCATGGAGTCACCAACATGGTTTAGGCAGTCATGCATTCCAGAATGCACCACATTTAGGAGTTGCACTATGTCTTCTGAGGCCCTGTTGGGATGTGCCTGTGCCTCCATTATTATCTTATACATATGTCTTTCTGGTGGCACCTAATGACACATCAGCATTGGAGGAGGGTGGTTGGTTTCCTTCAAGTACCTTTAGCAGCCCTCCTGTGTGGTATGCACTTACAATGTCAATGGGCAGACTCACCCAGTTCTGCAACCAGAGAAACCTCACAACCATGATAAACTGTGTCACCCACAACTTGTACTATATCTGAGGGCACAGTAGAATGGGTATTCATAAGCAAACTGGCTTTGTCCGAAATAAGGCCAAGAGATGTATGAGCCACAACCACACTGTCAGACTGAACCTCTGCACCCCTTGTCTGTGCTTCTCTATCACCACCATCATTCATCAGAGACAACCGATACTCTGACTTCAGATGGTATGAGTTCTACACTGCCACTGTCAGGATCACCTATAATAATAAGCAACAAACAGAAGAATGAGAGAAATAGTGAGAAGAAATTATTTAAAATGTATTCTAAACAATTTCAGATGCTAAAGAAATAGAATGATTACTTAGACTTACATCTAACTAATGACTATTACTAATCAAAGAAAGTTTGTGCTTACTATGTGCATATGGCCTTTCAGATAGTAATTCTGATCTGGTAAAAGCTGAAGGCAGTGTAAAGAAACTAATAAGCACCACAATGCAAATGACACAAGGACAAGAGAATAATGCTCTGCCTATCTACCCCTTAAGAAGTATCTCAGAGCCAATCAGACTGACCCCCACCCCCCCAAAAAAAAAACAATTTCTGTTGGTCTGTGTGTCTTCTAAGCCATATGACTTGATGTTTCCAGATGTATCAGAATAATACAATTATTTACACATATACAGAGGTCTAGACTGGCAGTAAATGCCTTATATATATATAGCAAACCTGAAGTTGTTCTGGTGACACGCTTGGCCTGTTGTCCACCTCAAGGAGTCTGTGTGAACCCTCTGCTGAGCTATCAGGATTTCTGACAGTGGACAGGAACAGCTCAGTTTCAGTTAGCGGTGGTTCGGTAGCAGGACCACCCCCCATAGCCATCTGTTCATGTGCTACCACAACTGCCCTCTTGTGAGCCACTGTAGTTGTATCAGTGGCATGGTGCTGCACCAGATTATAGTTTGTGGCATGGCTGCCCACGGGGTTAGTATCAGATACCACCTGCCATCACATGCTTTTTCTGGCATACATATCTCTTCTGCTTCTGTCAAGCAGGAATGCTCCATGGTGGCGTAAGGCTCAAACAGGAACGCTCCATGGTGGCGTAAGGCTTCAACGATGACCTCATTCTCTCCATCACAGAATTTTGAATGCAGTCCTGGTTTTAATACCTTCCTTATTATTTTAACTGAACATGTTCTTACCAAGAATGTCTTTTATTTTAATGGTGAGTGCTATCTTCAGTTGAAAGGAACAGATATGGGTGCATCTTTTGCATGCAGATCTCTTTACTGGCTACCTGGAACAACAAATTATATATGACTGTAATCATAATTTATTTTTGGATGAGATTGATATTTGGCACAGGTTTCTAAACAATTGCTGGATGGTATGGAAGTCAGATGTTGAATATCTAATGGAATTTGTTCAGTATCTTAATGACAACAAATGGGGTATTCAAGTTACAGTACACCATGACACTGATCAGATTTCTATTTTAGATGTGAATGTGTGTTGTAAGAAAGATGGCACTTTAGAAAGTAGTGTTTTTCATAAAAATCCACACTTTAATACCCTATTACATGCCTCCAGCTGTCATCCCAGATATATCATATGCAATATTCCTAAATCTCAATTTTTATGGATCCACAGGATTTGCTCTTCCAATGATACTTTTATATCACAGCAGAATGACTTTATACTAGATTTTGTGATACAGGATATCAGAGAACTCATATTGTTCAAACTAGACAGCTTGTTCAAACCTGTGATAGATCACAATTATTAAAATATCAGGATAGAGAACACAGGGACAAAAATGTTATCAGGTTAATTACAAGTTATGGACGTAACACTTCTGGTTTTATGGATTTGATACAGAAGCACTGAGACATTTTATTAGCAGATGACAGACTGAGAGATCTTTTAACATCCAGATGCCTCTTTTCATTTAGGAGAGGCAGACCATTAGGAGGTGTCTTTAATCATTACAAGGATAAAATTCCATGTAGGTGTATGCATTGACCAACATTAGATGGGGGCATGTTAATGGGTTGTGTTCCGTGCAGTCATTGTACCTCTTGTAAATAAGTTTTGCAGACCAAAGAATTTACTAGTAGAAATACTTCTAAGGTTCTTGATATTCAAATTTTTGGAAATTGTAGTACAGATTGGGTTGTTTATTTAGTTACATATACATGTTCTGCTTTTTATGTGAGACAAATATCACACCCACTTAGAATGACGATCTCAGAGCATTAAAATGACATTAGGAATAAGTATATGTCCAATGCACTTTACAAACATGCTACAAAACATTACATGGCACATTTTAGGTTTGCTATTATTGATAAAATTGTATGGAATAGGAATCTAAAAGCTGGTTGGCATGATATGTTAAATAAAAAGGAGAGCATTTGAATTATCAGACTAGGGGGTTTATTTCCCCCAGGTTTGAATGAGCACCGTTACTTTCTTAATTATTGAATAGACTTGGTGGATCAAATCACTATGAACACACTGATGAAGGCCATACTGCTGAAACCAGTTTGTGATTTATACATTTTTAGTGTGATATTTTCACACTAATGTGTTTATTTAGGCTACTGCTTTATTACTAAATTATTGGTTTTCTCACATTGAGTGCTGGCCGACTTTGCTTCTTATACTGATTGTGTTTTTGGGCTGTTGCACCTGCCTTACATGTGGAAGCTTGTGGTGGTTCATTGCAGACCCGTCAGAGTGTCCTTTAACCAACAGTTATCTTCAACCAGTTACCTATTCATCAAAAAAATAAATAGTAAATGATCTGTTCAACTTGAGAGCACTGCTACTGAATTTAATGTCAATGGCATGCCTGATTCCCAGCAAGTACGTAAATACTGTAACTGAACATGTTTAATGTTAGATAATAAAAAGGAAAGATTGAGTTATACACGAGTTTGTACCTTTAGAGAGAAGTAAATAAAGAAAAGTAGGAATGTATAGTATAGAAAATAAAAAGTAATACATGCAATGCCATATTACTGAAAAATATGTGACATAGCAGAACAGTATTTAAAAACAATACTGCAAATATATATTGCTGTATTAATTAACCTAAAGCAGAAACATTCCCCAGTAGGCATTTTCTTAGTCGTAGGGTGACAGGGAAAAGCATGTCTTTAAAATAGTTGCAGACATCAAGAAATAGTACATACAAACAAGACAGAGATAGCTTTTACTGGTACATAACAGAAAAAGTAAGGAAATATTACTTCATTTGTAAACCTGCTGTAAAGAAAAACTATAGCATGTAAGTGAACAAAGGAACATATTTCTGTCAGTTTACCATGAAAAGAAGAGGCAGGATGAGATTAAGTAACAGGAGGGTTACCTTAATTTGTTCCTCATTTTAATGAGGATAACGATTTTACTACAGAGGCATTAACATACATCACTACCCAATATGCTGAATACCTTATATGCATTGAAAATGTATGAAAAGAAATGTATTGACAGCATCTCATACATGCTAGTCAAAAGAAAGATACAAGACATCACGTCCATCTTACTGCATACTAAATTGCAAAGCTGTAATTAAATCTGTATGTACTTACAGCTAGTGAGTCATGAAACAATGAATGTGTTATTGAGCGACAGTACAGCATCAATTACACATTGGACAAAGCACTCTTCTCTTTAGAGAATGTGGCAAAGTGAGATACTCTCTTGTAAGTGTACAAATGAAATGACCAAATCGAACAGAGTGCCCTTCTTGAGGTTTAGCAATGAGACATGACGGCAGCTACTTAGGTTGCTATATTGATCTGAGTCCAGTTTTATTGTACGCTTCAGCAGGAATTAAACATAAATTATCCTACATTTAGCTTCATTGTCTTTGCATACACTAGGAAGGTCTGTGCTTTTGTCTCCTCTTTTGCATTTATATTAAACTAAGCTCTTCTCCTAAAGCAGTGTTGTCAGAGGTTCTTACTGCTATGTGACTAAACAGTACACAGAATGAAGTATACATAGTTTTATACTGCCTTCTTCTTTTAAAATGCATAATATGGCAGGCCTCTGCTTAAGAATATATATAAGAAATTTAAGATTATATAGCTATGGCAGTTTGGCTTTGGGAAGTCAATCACATTAAACCATAGACAGCATATTATTCATAAAGTAATACATTTTTTACAGGATTCCACTTCTGTAGTCATGCATTATACCAGCATTAGCAAAGTGCAACATTTATAATTATGAAGAATAGTCTTCCCCCCGAATTCTTTATGCCTTGCACGGCATGCAAGATCAGTGCAGGAGCTCTAGCAGGCAATATGTCTGCCATGCAATCCAGGAACAGCCTGCAGGCGCATGCACGAGCGCTCCTGCACTAATCCTGCACGGACTAAGCTCCTGATGCACATCAATCCATTTGCAGGAGACATCCATGCAAATTAGGTAAAATTGCAATCTAGGAAGCTTGCAACCGGCCGTGCAGGACTAGTGCAATCTGTAGAAATGTACTCGGTTAGTAACTGAGTACATTTCTGCAAAATCCAAAATGGAGCTGTGACAGCTCCAAATAAAGGCTACATATCACTCAGGAAGTATGCCAATGGCCAAGTATAAGGCCATTGGCATTGCAAACAGCCAAAAAAAATCAACTTTTATTTTTTTTAGCCGATCTCGGCTATTTAAGCGTAGGGCAGTGGCGCTCAAATGGGATCAGGGGAAAAATAACAACATAGACCTAAATTAAGCATTCTAAATAAAATCACTATTCTGCCATGGAAGTCAATGGCAGGCAGAAGACAATATGCCCAGTGAATAGTGGTTGCTAAGGGGGATGCTTAGTTTGAGACATGTAACTATGCATTAGCAGGCAATCCTATGCAAATGAGGGGAATGATAGTGAATCCCAATTTTTCCCAGCATGTGAGTCAGGTCCCAACAGTGTAAGAGTAGGAATAGCTTGATGCAAGCCTAGGAGTTAGTTGACATCATGGGGGGGTGGGTGGTGTCAGGCAAACTGCAAGTGGATTGGAGCCCTGTGGCTTGGGTTTGCTCCTAGCTTAGCACAGCTAAGCTAGGAGGTGTGTCTGAATCTGCCTAGCACTCTTTACATTGCCTAAGAACATTGGGATTTAAAGGAAGAAAAAAAAAAGTTAAACCATGAAATAGCAACACTGTGCACAATTGAGCAATCTGTTTGCGCGGCGCGCCCCCAGGCTTAAACAGGAAGGCAATGGGAAGGGAAAACAGCAGTAGGAAGGTAAGAAAAGAGAACTAGCATAGCTGGCATGTGAAACATATCGGAATCAGCCAATTACACAGGCTGCAGACCAGCCCAGCCCAGAACACTACTATAAACTAGGCAAACACCTTCCCCTCTGGTTTTTCCCATACTCTACACCACAGGTGTATACAAGCGGAGAACTTTTAACAAACAAACATACAAAATGAGAGGGGCTGCAGCAGGCGCCATAGAACAACATGTGCAAGAGGCTGAGGGTCATGAGGATGTGAATGCTGCTGATCAACCCACAGTGAGGAGTTGGAGAAGAGTGTACAGACCTAGGGTAATCTAGCAGGGGCTACATGACCTGAAGATAGTGGAGCACTATAGGGTGGACAGGGACCTCCTACAGCAAATTTTTGAGCTGTGCCGGCCATGACTGACACACCAAACTGACCGAGGGGAACCCATCCCATTGGATACCAAGGTATGTGTAGGCCTAGGAATACTAACAACAGGTACCTACCAATGCTCAACTGGGGATATCATGGGGATCTCACAGGAATCAGCATCCAGAGTATTTCACCAGTTCCTGGATGCGATGTCAGCACATGTCAGTGAGCTTGTATATTTCCAAAACTTCCGTGAGGTGTTGGCCAGCAATATGCGTCTCTTCCACCAAATAGCAGAATACCCTGAGGTAGTGGGTGCTATAGACTGCACGCACATACACATCAAATCATCACCCGGTGATCAGGGTAGGGCCTGCATCAACCGCCAGGTCATCTGTGATGCCCAGGACATTATAATGAATGTGTGTGCTGGCTGCCCTGGAAGTAATCACAATTCCCACATTTGGCATCTGACGCAGCTGTACCAGAGATTTGCCATGGGGACATCCCCTACGGTCACCTAGTGGGGGATGTTGGTTACACACTGGAGCTGTGGCCGATGACACCCATCAGAAATGCACACACATCTGAACAAGAACGCCATAATGAGGCACATGCACAGACCAGACTTATAATAGAGCATGTGTTTGGGATTCTCAGATCACGGTTCCAATGTCTGGACACATCTGGTGGAGCCTTGCAGTACTCACCAGCTACATGTACCCAAATTTTTATGGTATGTCCCATGCTACACAATATGATCCTGTGGAAACAGCTGCAGCAGGAACAGCACGGGGCAGGGCCACACAGCCCCCCACCAATGCCAAGGTCTGCACAGTGGTACAGAGTGATTCAGAGGAGGAAAAACCTGAGCCTGCCCCAGTAGGCAAATGGAGGCATGCCCAGTATGTTGAGGCTGAGACAAAGAGAAAGCACATAGCACATACACTGACACAGTAGGGACCCAGGGAATGACACCTCTCTCTGACTTGCACATAAAGTAAAAGGGATGCCAAACATGACACTACCTGTGCTCAACCATGTACATGGAGTGTACTATGTGCATCCTATATAGGCAGCCCTCCAGCACCATCCGCAAGTCTGGCACACCCACAAGGTAAGTCAATCAACCTACCATTTGGCAAATGGAGTAGAATGCATCGTTATCTGTATTTATGGTATGGATGTGAGCATGCAAGGGAATTGGGTGGCTGAATGTTATGGCAGCAGAAAGTAGACACCCATAGTGGCACCATGACATCTGTAACACATACTGGAGTCACCATAGTAGCCAGTACTACACAGGGTGACAAAACTCACTGCAGGAAATGTGATGGGTGATATGTGTGTCCATATGACTCACACATGCCAGTCAGGGAGGGTCACATACCCAACAACAGTCTCAGCTAGCAGGACAGGTGTAGACAAACCCAGACAGAGCCTGTGCTATGGCCTCTGAATGATGGCTATGGATAACCTCCCCCCAGGCCTACACAGACAGACTACAGCAGGTCAGGCATTGGGATGTTAGTTCTGAAGGGTAGGTAGTCAGACACTAATATGTAGTCAACCAAAGCTAAGATCTGTAGTACACTGGTATGTCTCTAGTCGGCATGATAAGTAAGTGTCAGGTGTGCCCCCCCATCCTATGTAGTAAAGTAATAACAGTCAGGTGTGCCCCTCACAATCACGTGTAGAAATGTATAAATAGTCAAGTGCGCCCCCCATCCTATATAGTAATGTAATAACAGTCAGGTGTGCCCCCCATTCCTGTGTAGAAATGTAGAAATAGTCAGGTGTTCCTCCCCCATCCTATGTAGAAAAGTATTAATAGTCATGTCTGCCCCCCTCCATTCCTCTGTAGAAATGTAGAAATAGTCAGTTGTGCCCCCCCCCATCCTGTGCAGAAACATTCAATGACAAATGATTGATGGATATCCTGCAGAAACAGCATGCTACCTGTAGGTGTACAAAACAAAGGTCAGCACTGCAGTACAAACTACCTGCACTCAATCCACACATTCAGTACAAACAGGCATACTGGGCATGCTCACACACTTAAACACATGAAGGCCATGTCTGCCAATACCAGTGGACCAGACATATCTGGCAGTTGCAGATGTTAGTGCAGACACTCCTCAGTATGCACCACTCATGCCTTACACACACAGTGGATAGGAATACAGACATATATGTACGGACAACACACTATAATAAGCCAAATGTAGATGTACATAGATGTGTAGAAGAGGGTGACTGTGACAAGGAGCTATCCAGGCCTGTCCCACCCAGCACACAGCCAAAGGGCCCCAACCACATGATGTTAAGATGTCACTCACTGCAGATACTAGCCACTGGTATCTGTCAGCATTACAGACTGTGTGGTGCAAGTGCTAGATGTACAACATGACTGTACAAGGAAGTAGTCATCTAGCAGCTGTGTACATGTACCTGTGAAATAAGACCCTGTGTGTGCCTGCATGTGGCATGTCAACCTCTACATGAATGGGTTATGGTCCATGCACACACACTGCCCTCCCCATAGCCCTACTATGACAAGCCTGCTGAGGTCATCCACTGTGAAATACACCTTTGGGAGAGCTGTAGCCCAGTAATCTCTGTGGCGCATCCCATAACTGAGTACTGCTCTAGTGTGATAAACTAGATAGGTAGGACTTCCAATCGCAGACATGGCAACTGTGTGTGTTTGTCTGTCTGTGTAGAGAGCAATGCTTTTTAGGGTAATCACACTCCCTACAATTGAAATGCTCTACTTTGGTAAGGCTGCTGATGTCATCCACCTAAAAATACATCTCTGGGAAGACTGTAGCCCAGTAATCTCCATAGAGTGTGCCATAACAACATACTGCTGTAGTATGATAGAATAGTTAGGTAGGAGTTCTAATCCCAGACTTGGTAAGTGTGTGTTTGTGTGTGTGCCTGTCTGTGTAGAGAGCAATGTTTTTAGGGTAGTCACACTCCCTACAATTCAAATGCTCTACTTTGGCAAGGCTGTTGATGTCATCCACCTAGAAATAAATACACTTCTGGGAAGCATGTAGTCCTTTAATCTCTGTAGCACATGTCATAACTGCGTACTGCTGTAGTGTGATATCAAACTCTGGTAGGGTTCTATTCCCACCCATGGCAGTTTTGGATGTTTTTCAATGTCTCTGCAGGGAGCAATGCATTTTAGGCTAGTCACACTCAGTACATTTCAACTGCCCTACACTGGCAATCCTGCTGATGTCAGTCACTGTGAAATACACCTTTGGGGAAGGAGCTCTTCAGTAATCTTGTGGTGCATCCTATAACAGCTTTATGCTGTAGTGTGATATAGACCTTTGTTAGAGGTTCTATACCCACACATGTTGGTTATGGATGTTTTAAGTGTGTTTTAATGTCTGTGAAGGGAGCAATGCATTTTTGCTAGCCACACTCACTACAATTCCAATGTCCTACTTTGGCAATGCTGATGTCATCCAATGTGAAATACACCCTTGGGGAAGGCATTTTTCCAGTAAACTCTGTGGTGCATCCTATAACAGCTTCATGCTGTAGTGTGATATAGACCTCTGCTAGGGGATCTATACCCACACATGTCGATTGTGGATGTTTTGTGTGTGTTTCAATGTCTGTGTAGGGAGCAATGCATTTTAGCCTAGCCACACTCACTACAGTTCGAATGTCCTACTTTGGCAGTCCTGCTGATGTCATCCAATGTGAAATACACCTTTGGGGAAAGAGCACTCCAATAATCCCATGGTGTGTCTTGTAACAGCTTCATGCTGTAGTGTGACATAGACCTCTGTTAGGGGTTCTATACCCACACATGGCAGTTGTGGATGTTTTGTGTGTGCCTGTATAGGGACCAATATATTTTTGCCTAGCCACATTCACTACAATTCAAATGCCCTACTTTGGCAATCCTGCTGATGTCATCCAATGTGAAATACACCTTTTGGGAAGAAGTACTCCAGTAATCTCTGTAGAGAATACTATAACTGTGTAGTGATGTAGTGTAATAAACTAGTTAGGTAGTAGTTATAATCCCAGACATGACAGGTGTGTGTGTGTCTGCATTTGTAACTCGTATCCTGTGTGGAGGTGGTTATGAGTGTGTAACAACTGGGCCCAATGTGGAGTGGGGTTTGAAAATTTCTTATATGGTGGCCCTTGCATATATCACAATGTCCACCATACAGGGATAACAGATGTGAAATAGCTTAGAGGCTGGGGTGCAAATCCATACCATACATGTGATATCAATGCCAGGCAATCACAGTTAGCAACTCCAGTATTACCCAGAGCACAGTCGCAACCCATGTCTCACACACACACACACACACACACACACACACACACACACACACACACACACACACACACACACACACACACACACACATGCCTAGGCAACAGCCAATATGTGGGTAGTACACTGCATATTGGCAACTGATAGCAACTATGGAGTGATTGCAGTGGGCTACAGATGGCATGGCACCCTGTCCATCTGTCCAATAGGCACATACATGCAGACAGTGCACCTTCCCCATGTTCCCCACTGGACACCTGAAATGCTTGTGGTGCCATCAAATGTGACCCACAAAGCACATACCATGCCAGAAAACATGCCCTATATGGGCAGATGCCACTGACACCAAGGAATGCCGTTAGCATGCTATCAATGTAGGTGCAGGTTAAACCTGCTGTCCATTACCAGTTTCCACCACATGAGGCCAAGACTGGCACATCTGATGATAATCTGTTTACACAAAATGGGCCAGACACCCCAGGTACAGTTCCACATGTCACTGTACATACATGTGGGAGGTGTGCACATCACAGACACTGTCCATATCATGAACTAAGGAACACATACATGGCAAGCAATGCACAGCATTGGCCACATGCAATAGTCACCCAGGTGACTAGATGGTGAATACAATACCCACCTGTGTGGGCAAATCCAGAAACTACACCCAAGAGCCACAATGCAGACCATTGTCATGTTGCCTGATGCCAAGGTATACCTATCACCTAGCCTTGTATAGCCATCTGGCACAGTCGACCACCACAGACCCGTAAAGCAATGCACCCATGCATGTCAGTACTGGCATGATGTGTGTGTGTGTGTGTGTGTGTGTGTGTGTGTGTGTGTGTGTGTGTGTGTGTGTGTGTGTGTTGTATGATGCATATGATCACATTCATACTCACTATAACCCCCAAAGGCATACTGAAGTATGCTGTCTGATGTCAGACACCTCCCCATACCCTTTGCCCATGTAACCTCTGTATGACCTCTGTGGTGCATGTGCTACCTACACAGTAATGTGTTGTGGCAATCTCACTAGTGATGAGTTGTATTCCTAGGCCTGCCAAGTGTGTCAGTGTGTGCATCCCTGTGAGAGTGTGGTTGTGTTGATGCTGGCACCTGTTCATGCAGACAGGCATGTGAACTACACCTACTGTATAGGTTCATAGGTGTGTTCATAGGTGTGTACTAGGCTAATGGCCCTGGAGCCTTTACAAGCCTAGCCCATAGGATTACCCTGGCATCATGACACCCAACCTTAGTTCCTAGTGCCTCTGTCGAGTAGAGCCAATGGAGTGATCCCAGGGTTGAATTTTCTATTTCCCTTCCACTCATCAAAATTTCTCTTAAGAGGGCCAGTGAGGTGCACTGCTTTCCGCCTTTACTGAACTAGAATAGTCCAGTTTTCAGATTTTGCTGATATCTGGGCTGTGTCATAGTTCCTGTGTTGTCCATATCCTTATTTGGATAGGAGGAAGCTTCTTTGTTCACCAGTGGGAATAGGAGGAAGCTTCTTTGTTCACCAGTGGGAGTGGGGAGCACTGAGCAGCCTATTTGTCCCTAAAGGAGTGGTTCCAGCCCAGCAACTTGTAGTTTTTTGGCCATTTTGGGCCATTTCTTAGCTCTTTTCAACCCCCTGCTATAAAGCCCGCTTGAGTGCGCTTTTGCGCTTGTATATGACTCAGCACAGCTCCTCGTGGTGTCCTGCAGAGTTCTTCAAGCAGCAGAAAGTGAAAGAGTGACTTTCTTTTGATTTATAAGTATTTTTCTGGCTTTCTTTTTTTGACTGCTGTATTTCGACTGTATTTTGCCTAAAAGCATTTTCATATTACTAAACTAGCTTTGCAAGTTGATCTACTATATTTGTGTTTGCTTCTGAACTGTTTGCACTTTTCTGCTTAATTTAACTGTTAGGCTAACACACTCAAGTGCGCTAGCTGATTTAAAGCATTTACTGTTTGTTACTGTATCTTTTTGTCTGTTTGAAACAAAAAAAAAACAAAAAAATATCCTTGTTTTCCCGCCTTTACTGAACTAGAATAGTCCAGTCTTCAGATTTTGCTGATCTCTAGACTATGTCATAGTTCCTGTGTTGTCCATACCCTTATTTGGATAGGAGGAAGCTTCTTTGTTCACCAGTGGGAGTGGGGAGCACTGAGCAGCCTATTTGTCCCTAAAGGAGTGGTTCCAGCCCAGCAACTTGTAGTTTATTGGCCATTTTGGGCCATTTCCTAGCTCTTTTCAACCCCCTGCTATAAAGCCCGCTTGAGTGTGCTTTTGCGCTTGTATACGACTCAGCACAGCTCCTCGTGGTGTCCTGCAGAGTTCTACAAGCAGCAGAGAGCGAAAGAGTGACTTTCTTTTGATTTATAAGTATTTTTCTGGCTTTCTTTTTTTGACTGCTGTATTTCGACTGTATTTCACCTAAAAGCATTTTCATATTACTAAACTAGCTTTGCAAGTTGATCTACTGTATTTGTGTTTGCTTCTGAACTGTTTGCACTTTAAAAAGTTTGTTTTCTGCTTAATTTAACTGTTAGGCTAATGCACTCAAGTGCGCTAGCCGATTTAAAGCATTTACTGTTTGTTACTGTATCTTTTTGTCTGTTTGAAACAAAAAAAAACAAAAAAACAAAAAAAATCCTTGTTTTCCCACCTTTACTAAACTACAATAATCCAGTCATCAGATTTTGCTGATCTCTGGGCTGTGTCATAGTTCCTGTGTTGTCCATATCCTTATTTGGATAGGAGGAAGCTTCTTTGTTCACCAGTGGGAGTAGGGAGCACTGAGCAGCCTATTTGTCCCTAAAGGAGTGGTTCCAGCCCAGCAACTTGTAGTTTATTGGCCGTTTTGGGCCATTTCCTAGCTCTTTTCAACCCCCTGCTATAAAGCCCACTTTAGCACGCTTTTGCGCACTTTTGCACAAATTTGCGTGAAGTTGCTCATAGAGCAGCATCGGGCAGCGCCGGTTAATCAAGTTTAAACTATTTCTGGCTCTGCAAAGTCTGCTCTTCAGTTTTTCCCTTAGAACTGCTCTACTTGCAATCTAAACAGTCTATTCTCTATCTGAAAAACCCAGCACTTGCTCCTAAAGCATTTTTATACAGATAAAGCACTCTTAAACAAAAAGGAAGTACTTCATTCACCTAAATCCCCTTGAGTACCCATTTCCCTATAGGTCCTTTCTGACTCAGTTACACAGCAATCATATACACTATTCTAGCATGTCGAAGGGTCAGTTGCTGGCGTCCTCTCCTGTTCAGCTGGTGAATCTGGGAATCTTGAGGCAATGTTACAACTGCCTCATGTACACAGACAGCCCTCGCCCCCTCCCAACAAATACAAATATATGTGAGAGATGCAACTATATAGCCAAAATGGAGGCTGAGCTCTCTCAGTAATGGCAAAACCAGTCAGGAAGAGAAGGTAACCACGCACACCACAATTCCAGTCTCACATATTCCTATCACAACTGCAAACCAAACACAAAAACACACAAAAACATACTCGGAGGCTCTAATTAAAAATCTACCAAAACAACAGAGGCCTCCAAAGCAGACACCCAAGCGACCACTACCTCAAGACATAGCACATGCAACACATAGTTCACAAAGTCAGTGTGCTAAACAGTCACAGCCCTTAAGGCCAAACAACATGCCAGATACACTTGTAAAAGGTGACTCCATAGTCAGACACACTGACGTCCCGCTCACCAGACTGAACAAAGAAAAGGTTACAGTACGCTGCCTGTTGGGTGCTAGAATCCGCCACATAACACAAGCACTCAGGTCACTCCAAAGCAAGTACAAATATGACTCAGTCATTGTCCATGCTGGTGTGAATGACCTGAGATGTACCTCCCTGGACTATATGAAAAGAGACATAGAGGAGCTCTCTGATTATGTAGCCCAGGCCGGTATGACCCTGACCCTGAGCAGCATCTTACCCTCACCAAAAATGATGCCACAGTACAGAGACAAAATGATCAGCTTTAACAATTGGCTCAATTACTGGTGTCATTCTAAGGGGATCCAATATCTGTCCACTTGGGATGACATGCTTGACAAGCCACGCTGCTTCACAAGGGACGGCTTGCACCTGTCACCCCTGGGCTTCCGGATATTGGCCAAGACTCTTGCCACCCCCATAGTGCCTTTTTTAGGCAAAGGTTCAAAAGACAAACCCACCTCCCTAGAAAACACAAGTGAAAAAAAACTAAGGGTAATACTGCTCAATGCCAGAAGTCTAAACCTCAAGATGCACGCTCTCGAAGCCCTCCTCAGTATGGAGAACATCAATGTCTGTGCAGTGACTGAAACCTGGTTCAAGGCTCCTGAGAGCACCCCAGCACTACCAGGTTATACCTCATATCATGCTTTCTGGCCCCAAAACTTGGACCGAACCACAAAAGGAGGGGGAGCACCATATTCATCAAAGATACCCACACCTCCAGATTAGTGGCAATGCACGAAGCTTCGGAGACCATCCAGGTGCAACTAAGCATAGGCAAAACTGCCCTACAGTTTGTCGCATGCTACAGACCACCATCTCAAACTCAGGAACTCCACTCAGCCTTCCTGAAGACACTGGAATTTATGAACGTCTCTCCAAATACCATCATATTGGGAGACTTCAACTACCCAAACATAGACTGGGAACATTACTCAAGCCCCAACACCCTAGCCCAAAGGTTCCTAGCATTCATAAACTGAAATGCGATGGAACAACTAGTCACCACTCCCACAAGATGAGATAATATACTGGACCTGATCATCACAAATATGGGGACAAAATGCTCCACACCAGAAGTATACCCCCATTGGTGAGATCAGACCATAAATTAATCTCACTGGAAATCCACATCCCGCCTCCACCCCCTGCACAAAAGACCACAGTGAAGAATTTCTCAAAAGCCAACTTCACACTTCTTAAGACTTAAGTGGTATCCTTCAAGGCCCCTGGGCCAGTGGAAACCACAACCCACACCACTAAATCCTTTACGGACACTTTAAAGAATGCATGGATCATGCAATCCCTAATAAAACCAAGACCCATTCCCACAAAGGCAGGCGTCCTGTCTGGTGGACCCCAGCCATTAAAAAACTTTACAACAGGAGGAGGAAGCTACTACATGACAGAGCAAAATCCCTAAAAGGGAAGGCATCTCTGATCAGTACTAGCAAAAAACTACGATCACTCATAAAATCATCCAAGGCCAACTTTGAGAGAAAAATCGCAAAAGACACAAAAGACGATCACAAGGCCTTCTTTAGCTATGTTAGAAACCTGGGTGGAAACTCCCAGATATGCTCAGAGTTAGTCCAAAATGACACAAAATACACTGAACCCACAGACATTGCCAACATTCTGGCAGACAGGTTCAGTGCAAATTTCTCTGCCCCCTCCCCCCCAAAAGGAGAAATATCTATCCCAGCAGAGTGTAGCCTCCCTAACATCTCAGATGCCCAGGTGAGAACCGCCCTCTCCAAAGCTAAAAACACAGCATCAATGGGACCGGACGGTGTCCCGGGCCTCGTGCTACATGAACTCCAAGAGGAACTAAACCCGCACATAAGGCTGCTGTTTAATCTTAGCCTTACTACAGGATACGTACCCAAAGAGTGGCATACAGCAACAGTGGTCCCACTCCACAAAGGAGGTGCTTGTATAGACCCTGGAAATTACTGCCCCATAAGCTTGATGAGCCTGGTCTGCAAAGCTATGGAAAGGATCATTATGGAACTCATAAACAAAGACATTGGGGACCTGCAGACATTGGATCCTACCCAATTTGGCTTTGTCAAGAGCAGATCCTGCCTTTTGAACCTGGTCGACTTTTTTGAAACAGTCACTAAGGCCATTGATGAGGGTAAGACAGTTCACACAGCCTACCTTGACCTTGCAAAAGCCATCGACACAATACCCCACTCGGGCATCATAGACAAACTCACCAGCTTAAATGTAAACCCATATGTCACAAGATGGGTTACAAACTGGCTCAAGGACAGAACCCACAAGGTCAGAATTACTGGAGCCATGTCAGACTCTAAGCCAGTCACAAGCAGTGTCCCACAGGGCTCAGTCCTGGGACCCCTCTTGTTCGGCATTTATTTTTCCGAGGTGCAAGCAAACATAGGAGGATTGTGGCTGACAAAGTTCGCAGATGACTGCAAACTGGGTGCCATAATTGATACTCCAGCGGACACAAGCATCCTTCAGAAAGGCCTCATAGAAATGGATAATTGGTGCCAGAAGCATGGCCTTAAACTGAACGCCAAAAAATGTATAGTCATACCCTTTGGGAAAAACAAGGTACCCACAAATTACCACATAGGTGGTAATCCATTAAGTACGGAAGAGGTAATCAGGGACCTAGGGACCCACGTTGACAGTAACCTCCCATTTGACACTCACATTGCCAAGGTGGTTAGGAAGACCTTCTATATTGCCCACCTTATCATGAAGGGATTCACATCTAGATCAAGAGAGGTCATTGTGCCCCTGTACTCTTCTCTTATCAGGCCCATGATTGAGTACAATGCCCCATTTGGGATGTATCTTACCCGACACCTGCAGCAGTTAGAAAGACCCCAAAAATTCCTCACCAAGAGGATAAAGGGTCTCAAACAAATGTCATATGCTGCCCGGCTGAAGAAACTCCAGCTCTATTCAGTCGCATACCACCTACTCAGAGGTGATCTATGCCTGACGTACAAGGCCATGACCAATCCGGAAATAATAGACATGCTCCACCTCAGAAAATCCAAATCCATCAGAGCCACGAGAGCAAGAGATTTGAACCTCAACACAGAAATAAATAGGATGTGCTGGAGGGACAGATTCATAACCCAGAGGCTCCCTACACTCTGGAACAGAATCCCAGTCCATGTTAGGCAGAGCCCCTCACTAACTCTCTTTAAGAGAAATCTTGACGAGTGGATGGGAGATTGTAGGTTTACCCCGGGGGTCATCTCTGTGTCACTGCTGGACAGAGGCACAGTAAACTAAACCCTAAATGGGCATAGTATTCTCATCCCAAGGGGTGGCGAAAGCCAGACACACTCTGGCTAGGCTTATAAATTCCCTAGGGCAGATAGCCTAGTATGAACCTATGAACCTATGAAGTCTATTGCATAGCAGGGGCAGTGTCTGAATTATGAACCTGTCCCTCCAGCATGTTCTGTTGATTGTGGTAGTGAGTGAGGTTGAGGTCTCTGGAGTGTGTGGCATGGATGGATTGTGATTTCATTAGATGTAGCATTTCTAACAGAGCTGAGTCAGACATGGCTTTGTAAGTCAAGCAGAGATCGCCTCTAAGTAGGCGATATGAGACAGAATAGTTGGAGTTTTTTGAGTCTGTCCATATAGGACAAGTGTTTAAGGCCTAGGATCCTCTTTGTGAGGTACTTTTGCTGCCTTGCCAGTTGGTGCAGGTGTCTAGTGAGGTACTTACCAAATAGGGCATTGTACTCGATGACTGGCCTAATTAAGGAAGAGTAGAGGGCAACAATAACCTCTTTTTTTCTGGATGCAAAACCCTTAGTAATGAGATGTGCCACATAGAAGGACTTTCTGACCACAGTGGCAACATGGTGGTCAAAAGAGAGGTCGCTGTCAACCTGTGTTCCCAGATCTCTTATAACACCCTCTGTGTTCAGTGGACTACCATCAATGTGGTAATTCAAGGGAACCGGGTTTTTCCCAAAGGGGATGATGACATATTTTTTGGCATTGAGCTTAAGGCCATGGTTCTGACACCAGTTGTTGGTCTCATTGAGGCCTTTCTTTAGGATGTCAGCATCACTTGGGGAGTTAATAATAGCTCCCAACTTGCAATCATCTGTGAACGTTGTCAGCTGAAGTCCCTTTGTGTTGGCCTGGACTTCAAAGAAGAAGATACCAAACAGGTGAAGACCCAGGACCCAACCCTGTGAGACTCCACTCATGATTGGTTGGCAGTCTGACTTGGAGTCAGCTACTTTCACACTGTGGGTTCTATCTGTGAGCCAGTTTGCAACCCACCTAGTGATATACGGGTTGATGCCTAGCTTAGTAAGTTTTTTTATGATTCCCGACTGGGGAATGGTATTAAAGGCCTTGGCCAGATCAAGGTAGGCTGTATGAACCACCCTACCTTCATCCACAGCTCTGGTGACTTAGTCAAAGAAGTCAACCAAGTTGAGCAGGCATGATCTACCCTTCACAAAACCAAACTGTGTAGGATCCAAAGTTTGGAGATTCCCTATATCCTTGTTTTTTTAGGTCCATGATGTCTGCCTGTCTGTGTAGAGAGCAATGCTTTACATATCAGACTAGTCAGGTTAATGGGGTGATAGCTCCCGGTGTCTGTAGTCACTCCTCCTTTGTAGAAAGGGATGACTGTAGCAGTGCGCCATTCAGTGGGGACAAAGCCTGAGGTGAGGCTGTGATTGAACAGGGCACACAGGTGAGGTGCCAGTTCACTCTGTAGCTCATGTAGAACACAGCCATGGATGCTGTCAGGTCCCATAGAAGCTGTATTCTTGGCCTTGGACAGTGCTGTTTTAACCTGTGCAGCAGTAATACTGGGTGACTGGCAATCTACTTGTATTGTGATTGGTCCTTTCGGGGGAGAGAGGGGTAAAGTTAGCACTGAATCTGTTCACTAGTATATTTGCTATATCTGTTGGCTTGGTATAGGAGATACCATTGTGCAGTAGCTCAGAGCAAATATGGGTATTGCCATGGAGATTCTTTACATAACTATAGAAGGCCTTGTGGTTGTCTTTACTATCTGCTGCAATTCCGATTTCATAGCTAGCTTTAGAGGATTTGATGAGGGATCTCAACCTTTTGCTGAGGCTGATAAGGGAGTCTTTCCAGTCTTGGGACTTCACCTTATTCCAGATCAGTTTCCACCTTCTGTTGTACAGTTTGTTTATGGCAGGGGACCACCAGATTGGCTTCCTTTTTTTTGAGGAGAGCATCTTAGTTCTATTGGGTATGGCGAGATCCATGCATCTGTGTATGTGTTTGTATAGTGCATTGGTGTATGACATGGCAGTCATGCAACTATTCTCCATTTGCATGGGTGACATGATGTTAGCCACCTCTGTTTTTAGGAGCCCAATGTTAGCTTTGGAGAAGTTTTTCATGGTGGTTACCTTTGTTGGGGGGGGGGGTGCGAGGGATGTGGATTTCTAAGGTGATTAGCTTGTGATTGGATCTAACCAGGGAGGAGTTGACTATTGGTGTGGAGCAACTGTCACCCATGTTAGTAATGATCAGGTCAAGGATGTTGCTACCTCTAGTGGGGGTAAGAACGAGTTGGTCCAGGGCATTGGAATTAATGAATTCCAGAAAGCGTTGGGCAAGTGTATTGGTACATGGGTAGTTTTCCCAGTTAATGGAGGGGTAGTTGAAGATGCTCAGTAGGAGAGTGTTAGGTTGGGCACTAATATTCTCCAGGGTGCTTAGGAATGTGGACTGTGAATCTTGGGAAATGGCTGGGGGACCTATAACAGGTTAAGACCTGAATCACTGTCTTAACTAATGTTAGCTGCACCTGAAGTATCTCAGAAGCGTTATGTTGGGCTACCAGTCTGGAGGCGTGTGCATCCTTTATGAATATGGAGACACCACCACATTTGGAGCTTCTGTCCAAGTTCTGGGGCTGAAAGATGTGGAATGAGTTGTAGCCTGGTAATGCAGGGGTGCTTTCTGCTGCCATGAACCAGGTCTCTGTTACAGCACAGATGTCGATGTTCTCCATTTTAAGGAGTACTTTGAGTGAGTGCATTTTGAGATTTAGACTTCTAGCATTGAGCAGCATGACCCTCAAATTGCATTTGTTTATAGCTGTTACGAGTGCCTTCTGTGTGGAGTCTGCATGTTCTCCCCGCGGTCGAGTGGGCATCCGAAAGACATGCGTTGAATGGGCGTGCCTTCATTGAAGGCTGGGCATTGGGCTGGCAACTTGACACCATAAAAACTAACTGCCAATCTTTAGCGGACCGGAGTTCCGCTGTGGCAACCCCTAACCGGGAAAAGCCAAAAGACAAACAACAACAACAATGATGGTAATTTGGTCTTTGGAACACAGCCTAAAAAAGGCAGTATAGGGGTGGCAAGAGCCTTGGCCAGTATCCAGAAAACTAGGGGTGACAGATGCAGGCCATTTCTGACAAAGCATTGAAGTCTTTCAATCATGTTATCCCAGGCAGACAGATACTGGATCCCCTTAGAATGACACCAGAAACATAGCCAATTGTTGAAATCAATCATTTTCTGCCTGTACTGTGGTATCATTCTGAGTGGTGGTAAGATGCTGCTCAGGGCTAGGGTCATACCTGCCTGGGCAACATAATCCGAGAGCTCCTCCATGTCCCATTTCATGTACTCCAGGGAGGTATGTCTCAGGTCATTCACACCCACATTTACAAGGACAGAGTCATATTTGTACCTGTTGTTGAGGGACCTGAGTGCATGCGTTATGTGGCGGATCCTGGAGCCTGACAGGCAGCTGACTTTTAATTTCTCCTTAGTCAACCTAGTGGGTGGGACATCAGCATGCCTCACTATCGTGTCACCTATGACTAGTGTGTTAGGCATGCTGTTTTGCCTCAGGGGCTTTGGTTGAGTGGCACACTGCTTAGAAGAGTTATGTGTCTCATGATTAGTGTTGTGTTGTGCTGGTCAAGTGCATTTCTGCCTTAGAGGTATCTGCTGTTCAGTTAGATTTTTATTGAGAGCCTCTGCAAAGGTGGGTGTGTGGTTTGTGTTTTTATGTGAAGGCAATACTGGTGTGTGCTCTGGAGGGATATGTGTTCCACATGGTGTAGTGCAAATGTTGACCTTCTCCTCTTGACCAGCTATTCCAGTCTTGGGTGGAGAGTGTGTGGCTTCCAATTTGGATATATAAGTGCATCTCTCACAATTATGAGTGTTGGGGGGGTAAGAGGAGAGGGTTGTCAGTGTAGATGAGGCAGTTGCTACATTGCCTCAGGATGCCCAAGTTCACCATGTTAATAGGGGAAAGCATGGCAACTGACCTTTAGACATGCCTGGAGGGGTGGGCATTAGTAAGTACTGAAGCTGTTTCCTTGTAAAACGTTTAGTGCTGGTAGCACTTTTGTGTACTACAATAATTGCTACAAGAAGTCTGGTAAAGGGCTAAACTAACAAGCTAGTAAACATGCAGGAGAGGAGAGAACTAGCAGAACTAAGGGAAAAAATAAGAACAGACTTTGGCACTGCTCAGAAGCTTACAAACAGTCAAACAGTCCTGGATACAGCAAATCTGTATCTGGACTAGATTAGTTACAGGAAAGGTGGTAAACAAGTGCAGATGTGGGCTTTTAAACCAGAAAGTTGAAAGAGATCGAGAAACTGCCCAAATGGTCAATAAACTACAATTTATGGGCCCAATACCACTCCTCTTGTGGTGGATAGGCTACCTAGTGCTTACCACTCTCACTGATAAGCTAGAAGGCTTCCCTCCAACACAGAAGGCTTGAGAGGCTCAGAAGCTTAACAACAGTCCTGGATGCAGCAACTGTGTATCTGGATTAGACTAGTTACAGGAAAGGTGGGAAACAAGCATAAATGCAGGCTTTTAAACTAGAAAGTTGAAAGAGATGGAAAAAACTACCCAAACAGCCAATAAGCTACAAGTTCTGAGCCAGAAACCACTTCTCTTGTGATAGATAGGCTACCTATTACTTACCACTCCCACTGGCAAGCTATAAGACTTCCCTCCAACACAGAAAGGCTTGAGGGCTCAGAAGCTCAGAAGCTTACACACAGTCCTGGATACAGCAAATCTGTATCTGGACTAGGCTAGTAACAAGAAAAGTGGGAAACAAGTGCAAATGCGGGTTTTTAAACAACAAAGTTGAAAGAGATGGAAAAACTGCCCAAATGGTCAATAAGCTACAATTTCTGGGCCAAATACCACTCCTCTTGTGATAGATAGGCTACCTAGTACTTACCACTCCCACTGATAAGCTAGAAGGCTTCCTTCTGACACAGAAAGGCTTTGGGGGCTCAGAAGCTTACAAAGAGCCCTGGATACAGCAAATCTGTACCTGGACTAAACTAGATACAGGAAATGTGGGGAAAATATGAAAATGCGGGCTTTTAAACCAAAAAGTTGAAAGAGATGGAAAAACTGCCCAAACAGCCAATAAACTACAATTTCTGGACCAAAACAGACTCCTCTTGTGGTAGATAGGCTACCTAGTGCTTGCCACTACCACTGATAAGCTATAAGGCTTCCCTCCAACACAGAAAGGCTTGGGGGGCTCAGAAGCTTACCAAAAGTCCTGGATACAGCAAGTCTGTATCTGGACTAGGCTAGTTACAGGAAAGAAAGTGAACAAGCTTAAAATGTTATTGTTTTAAAGAAAAGCAACTAAAACAGCAGTAAATACAATTCAAATGCAGTGCAGCCTAGCACACTTGAGTGTGTATCAATATTGCAGCAAATACAGTTTAAATAAATGCAATGAAATTAACAAATGACTAAAAACAAGTGCAGAAGGCAGTAAATTAGAAGGCTACTAACAAGCAGTAATAAGTGCAGAGTAAGAGCAACTGAACAGATAGCACACAGAACAGCAAGCTAAGACAGTTACAATAAGAACATCTGAATAAAGTATATATATATATATATATATATATATATATATATATATATATATATATATATACATATATATATATATATATATATATATATATATATATATATATATATATATATATATATATATATATATATATATATATATATGTGTGTGTGTGTGTGTGTGTGTGTGTGTGTGTGTATATATATATATATATATATATATATATATATATATATATATATATATATATATATATATATCTATATATATATATATATATATATATATATATATATATATATATATATATATATATATATCTTTTTTTTTTAATACCTGCCATGCCAGTGCTATGTTTAGCTACCATATCCCTGTTGCAGATGTCACTCACCATCACATATACATTCTGAGGGCTCCTCAACATGTCTCTTATGTGGTGCATCCAATAACTGCATAGACATGTGAAACCACTACGTATTGTCAGGGGTTTGATACCCTGTGCTGGTAGATGTGTAACACAAACATGTTTAGGTGTTACTCTGTCACCCCTCCCTGACTTGTCTTTGCCTTTGTCTGCCTCTCTCACTCCCTCTCTGGTGGATGTGGAGACCTATACCTGCTTTGCTTAGGCAGCAGCATGTGTATTTTAAGTAATGCTCCTGATCAGCTGATGGCCTCTGAATGAATTGCAGCCCTCCTTGAGCTGATTGCATGTGGAACAGCTGTGGTAACATTCCCGTAGCCAATTGCATGGAAACATACTCCAATATATAGGAACATCACACACACACACACATATATATATATATATATATATATATATATATATATATATATATATATATATATATATATATATATGTACATATGAAGAGATGTACACATGGCCATATATATGTAGCACTATACAGATGTGTATACAGACATATGTATGAGTATACATGTGTATGTACATGTAGACATATATAGACCTATTATATGTATATGACCATATTCCTGTCATGAGTAAATGTCACAGTTGTGTACACCCTCCCACATGTATCTCACTGTATGTATCTGCTATGTGCACATTATGATAAAACAATATATGTGATGCAACACTCATATTAATAACAAGGACTACACAATTTAGGAACTACAGGCAAATGTTCAATACTACTCAATATGCGTATTGACAGCTATATTGGTAAAACAACAGCAGTTTTCACAGTGGTCGTGGCATAGTGGTTAAGTGCTGTGACTTCAGTGTAAAGGGTCCTGGGTTCAATGGCTGTTCATTTTGTTGATGGGCAGAACAAG
The DNA here is from genome assembly GCF_019279795.1 of Protopterus annectens. NCBI lineage: Eukaryota > Metazoa > Chordata > Ceratodontiformes > Protopteridae > Protopterus > Protopterus annectens. The sequence continues at coordinate 1,167,479,321 of NC_056732.1, read as the reverse complement.
GGCTGTCGGATACAGAGTGGTTAAGTCAGTTTTGAGCAGCTTTAAGTGTGTTTGTCTGGGTTTGCACTAAACTAAGCTGTACTAAGCTATGGGTAAATGTATGGGCACTTACACCATGTAGGCTTTGCTTACCAGTGCACAAATCAGCTTAGCTGTAATATTGCAGCAATGTTGATACTTGCTAAGTATAGCTTAGCCCTGGAAAACAGGACACACAACTAAGTCTGATAACCTGTAATAAGTGTATGTAATGCCATGTACAATACATGCACCTACGTGCTGTCATTACAGTTGCAAGGGGAGTGAGTGTCATGTGTGGGGCAGAGACATATGTGAGGCCTGTACAGCACTGTTATCCATGTGAATGTGTTACATGCAGGTGTAGTTGGCCAGTGTATGTGCTGTCACACTAGCATGCAGTGTATCATGGCAGTACTACTGTTGACAGTGCTAACCCAGGCAAGAGCAGAGTGCTTAATGTAGTACTGACAATAGGCACACATGTGAGCATGGCTGGACACTGAGGCCTCCCTGTTGTATCCCTGGTGTGTGAGCTGTGTCACAGTATACACCCCTTACTGGGCAATGATTCATCATGAGGAATGTAACTGTAGACTACCGTCTGTACATCACATGTTAGTGAGGGCATCCGACATGTAGTTATGGCATACAGATTGTTGTTAGATGTCTGTTGATGCACTCATGCTACTGTATAGCTACTTGCCAAGCTGATGACTGTCAGTCCATGTAAAGATGTGCAGATGGCAGGTATCCCACTGGGATATGTACAGGCATCCTAAGCTTGACTGACACTGACATGTCTGGCCAGCTGTATAAGAAGTGGCACATATAAGAGATGTCACCCTGTACGCACCACATGCCACAGGTAACTCTACTACACTAACACAATTAGCAGAATATGCTTGGGTAGAGGTCTCCATCACAGAGACTAACCATGTGTTGTAATGCATATTGCATACATGTCACCATGACCACCTCAGTGGCCATGTGCAGGAGGCACCTGGAGGATTGGCTGATGCATGTCATTCTCACCCTGAGGGTTATGATAGTAGGCAGGTGGCAGGATAACACTGGACAATAGCTAGGTACACAGCTATGACCACATGCATGGATGCACCCCTGTACTGACATACATGTGCATGACTGAGTATAGCAGTGTCTGTGTGTTTGCACACCTGTACATGGGAATTCCATGAGGGCCTGCACAACCAATGCAACACCCATTGCTATAGTTAGTTGTGGCTGCTGCTGTATGAGACATTGCATGTACCCTATTAAGCTTGACCACATACCAGCTACATGAGTCTTGCAGTACCAGCATAACAGTGGTTTACAAATGGGGTGGTAGGCATGGGATACCCATTGTGTTCTGGCATGTGTGTGTAGTTGTGCATGCCTGTATATCTGTAGGGTACAGCATTCCAAGGCCACATACTCCTATTACAATACCTATTGTCAGACAGTAGTACAGATAGTGTTGTTGCTACCCATAGGTGTGGCATGACAATGCTACACCCTACTACGTGTGTGGCATGTGCATTAGATGCATATCCCTGTATTACCAATGTTGGGGTATACTATGCGTTATATCTCAGTCACGGCCAATGTGTGATGGTGGGTATGGCAGATTGTCATTATGGGTTTCAGGGAGTACAATATCCAGTGGGGCATGTGGGTGCTGTGTACACTGTAATTACACCAAGGTGCACCCAGTATATGTCCCATGTACCACATTATGGTTACCACTGTCACCATCAATCATACAGGTAACTGTTATCACAATCCAAGCCAGTTATGCATGTGATGTGTGCAGCCTACCTGTAACACATTGGAGACATGGTCAAGTTAGTTAGCAGCGATAGGCCCTGGTATCTCAGATGTGTCTCTGGCTGTTATGTCTCTGTAAATGTGTATATGACTGTATGGTACACTACGTATTGTCCAAATACGCCCATTACATCGCCCATTAGCATACTGCACATGTCAGGGGATGTTGTGCATGTACCATGTAACGTGGAATACACCTCACCCTAAATGTTGTGCGGAGTGTGAAATGTAAGCCACATTCATCAGTATCATGACATAGCTAGGTAGGGGTCTAGTCCACGTATTGCCAAGTAAAAGTGTGTGTGTATGTGGATGGGTCTACATAAGGTTGCAGGGTATACACACCTCAGCAGCCCCCTGTCCATGTGGCACAGGCAATAACTGGTTTAGTAACCTGTGAAATTAATTAGACTGTACCCCAGATATGTCACAGCCATGGTGTAACCACAGTGACATACCCCATTGTGGAATATGACTGCAGACCATCCTTGTGCTGACACATGTACACCTACAACACAAATGGATAACATTAAAGGACTGCAATCAACCAGTGTTACTAACAGCTATAATGCATTTTTGCTGGACGGCTACACTACTCACCAAATATGCCTTACAGTCTACTCCCTACAAAACGGTACACTGCAGTACTGTGGTACAGTGTGGTACAGTCACCGTGTGCATCAAAACCATATCAGCTGTCCCTGCATTGTTGGTATGGATGACAGGGATGTGGCACAGGTATCATCATATGCACAGGGCATCCTAGTGCTGACACATGTACGCCTACAACACAAATGGATAACATTATAGAGACCACAATCAATCAGTGTTACTAACAGCTACAAGGCATCATTAATGGATGGCTACAGTACCTGCCAAATATGCCTTACAATCTACTCCCTACTACATGATACACTGCAGTACTGTGGTACACTGTTGTACAGTCACCATGTGCATCCGAACCGTATCAGCCTGTCCCTGCATTGAGGGTATGGATGACAGGGATGTGGCACAGGTATCATCATATGCACAGGGCATCCTAGTGCTGACACATGTACACCTACAACACAAATGGATGACATTATAGAGACCACAATCAATCAGTGTTACTAACAGCTATAAGGCATCATTACTGGATGGCTACAATACCTGCCAAATATGCCTTACAAATCTACTCCCTACTACATGTTACATTGCAGTACTGCAGTACTGTGGTACACTGTTGTACAGTCACCATGTGCATCCGAACCATATCAGCCTGCACCTGCATTGATGGTATGGATGACAAGGATGTGGCACAGTTATCATCATATGCACAGGGTGTGATGTTGGTTTGCCAGAGGCCAAGGGTGAGCCATACATTTGAAACCATGTGTGTGGGTGAGGGGTGTACTGTTGGGAGCTGGGCAAGGTGATGTGGTGTGTGTAGGTATGGGGTTGCCCCAGGTGTGATTGCATAGTGTGTGGATATGCATGCAAACAGTTCTGCCATGTGACTGCCCTACACAGGTGTTTATGGACAGCTGCAGACCATACCTGGCAGGTTGTGCAGTTCACTGCCTCCGGCCATGGACACATGGACTGTGCCTGCCAGGGGTTCCATGGGCACATCCAGGTACAAGCCTTGATGTGCTACTCTCACCTGCTGATGATATTTGTCAACTGGTACCAGGTGCCTCCTCAGACTGGCCAGGACCACGTTCATGTGGCCTGCTGTGGAGTGGAGTGGGCAGCACACCCCCGCACTGCCAGGGCTGCTACTGCCACTATGGGAGCCCCTTTGTGCCCTGGCATGTCCACGTTAACTACCAGTTGTTGGCATTGCTGGCCTACGTCCACGTGGCCATCGCTGCCCTCCCACCACACGTTCAAGCATGGACAGACTACGGTCAGTGAGGGCCATCATCTCACCAGACTGTATATCCATGAAGTCAGTTAATCCACGGATGGCACCAGCCAGTTCACGGGCATTGTCATTTGAAGATGTGAGAGCAGCCCTCTACAGCCGCAGGCCTTGTATGTGGTAACGTGCCTGCACCGCCATGACAGCCTGAAACATGCTTCTACTGGTACCAGCTATGTCGCCTCTGCCAGGGGCATGATGTCCAGTGGCCCTACCACGAGCACCCTGGGACATCTGCCTATGTGGTGGCCTGCCAGACATCTGGCTATGCCTGCTATGACCAGACATGGTAGGCATGGTTACCACACTTTCCTGTGTGCTGCCACCAAATGCCAGCTGTCCCTCTGTTGTGGCCACTGGTGATGGGGAGTGTATAGGCACTAAAACTGTGTGCATGGGTGGGGTGGCTAAAAGGGGGATGTCAAATATTGGCACAGTGTCGGCCCCTGACAACCCCACCTGTGCCTCAACATTAATATGATCATCTTCGGTGTCTGTATGGAAACCAACATCAGATTGCATGCAGAAGGAACCCTGACACACCTTGCCACCTGTGGGGTAAAACAATAAATGCACTTTAAAACCTGTACAGCATTGCCTAACAGTATACACACACACACACACACACACACACACACACACACACACACACACACACACACACACACACACACACACACACACACACACACACGCACACACACACATCTTCATAATACCTAACTGTCCATGGCTTTACAGGCAGTCCCACATATATGTCCATGTGTTACCCCATCCTGCATCACACTTGTTAACATACACACATTGATACCACTCATTAACATCTCAATTCTCTAAATGCCAACACAAGCAGCCACAACACAAGGCCTGTTACTACTTTACCAGCCTGACCTGTGTGTAGTGGTTTTACATGGCCTCACTGCTGTCATTCAGTATGCACCCTCTGTATGTCCAGACATGATGTGCATGACCCCTATATGTGTGTGGGCTAGTATGTTGTTTCCATAATATCTTGCACCAGTGTGTCATGTGTATGTAATGCTCAGTACATGCCAGATATGCTGCTCCTTCAGCCTATCATGTGACAACTGTTATATTTGGATACACCCCCTGATGTTGGCTACTACTTCCCCAATGCATCTGTAGAGCTGAATATGTTGGTTGTAGGTGACCTCTCTCTCTATACTGACTGTGATATTAAGGGTGTACCTGGTGTCTACCTTCCCTCTGGAGCAATTTTCCATGCTACAGACCATATTGTACTATTTGCTGTCCTGTGATTACACACATGACAGGTATTCCTGGTGTGTAATGTGGCAGTCCATGTTCATGTACTGCACTGTTTCAAAGGGAGGTACAGCTGTATGAACACCCCACAATCACACATGTGCTTACATGCCCCCCTCACCAACACACACATGCACACCCACATCCTACATGCATCTACCTCCCTCCACTTCACCAGAGTGACCCTGCAGGCAAACTAACCACCAGGACGTACACAGACACACATACAGGTGAGGTTGCACAATGCCAGTACACACAGTCCTCCTATTACCCATCTGCCGACATGCAGAACATATGGTACAGAACAGCATGCAGTTCAGCTTTAGTCAGTCCATGCTAGCAACAGTATACATGTGTGTGATGCATGTGCTGTGTCACTAGGTGATGCCCTTTCCCCTGGATACCACTGCACCCATGTACACAGTATTGGTGTGCACCTGCTCTGCACCCTGCCATGTACTGTGCACCACAGCTCACAGGTGTACAACCCTTTGCAGAATGTGTAGTACTGTGTCAGTTATGTCAGCTTTACTTCTCACAGCCCCTATGTTTTCAGCAACACATACCTGGGATGATATGTGGACAGTTGTCATTGGTGAATGCCTGATGCCTGATTTATAGCTGTCAACATCAATAGACCATGTATGACCACTACAATACTCTTGCACTGACAACCATCAAAGCATACCGTGGCTATGAGGGGTGCACACACCTTTATTGATTAGACACACACATCCTTGATCTGCCATGGGACAACATCACTGCATATCTTAGCAGTACACAAGCCCGATATGTGACATATGTCCTCTGCTTTCACATGCAGTGTCTACAGGTTGTGTAAGGTGTACAGCTGCTGACCACAATGCATACACACCGTGTGGGCATATGTGTGCACACCCCTATCATGACAGTTTATTGCACCTCTTGTTGTGTGTACTACAGCAGTCACTGATCCTGGCAGGGGTATACCAGCGTGGGCCATCTGCATTTGCCAGTGTATGTTCAGTCTGCCCTACACATGTCCCCTTATTCTGCATGATTGCAATGTCTACTCATGTGCACGTCCCATGGTGTTCACACACTGTCGTCACTATTGCTGTGTGGGTAAGGTTACGGCTGCCACAGGTCCTGAACCTGACTATGTGCAGATAAAGTAATTCCTAGCATCCTTAGAATCCCTGCTGCAGTGCACTGGTGTGTTATGCCGAAACCCCCCTACTTCAGCCTTTATGCAGATGCATGACAAATATGCCCTACACATGTGTGTCACTACTGTAATGCCTTATGCCATAGTGTATCTTTGCAGCAGTTACCATTGTCCTGGTGTTGCACTGTATATGGGTGTTGTTCCAAATATGTCCCTAATGTAGGCCATGTCTACCACCAGTATGTTACTCTCTGTAGACACATTCTGCAATGACAGGATGTTAGTTATCATGCAGGTGTCTGACATACCTTTCCACTACCCCATCATGGTCACCCCTGTGAGACTGTGCATTTCATAGCAACAAAACATGCACATGTACAGCATGCATTCAGGGTGGGTGTGATAGATATGTGCATGGAATATAACATCACCATTACATGCCTGGTGTGTTGGCAAACATCTACGTAAACCATACACACCAGCTACAGGCTGTTGCCTTAGAGGTATCCCGGAGGGACCTACATAAGAGGGTGAGAGATGCAATGCCAGTGACTACACCTGTGGCAGTGCTACAGGGTGGTTGCAGTATTACAATACATCAATGGTACATTCCCATGATACTACCACATCTGGACATCTGTTTATCACTACAATGCAGCAACACACTATATCTCTGACATGTCAGATATGCATGATCTACCTGTACCAATGCGGATGTATACACAACAGTGGTCTACTAATGTGCCCTGTGTCCTTACCTACACGCTCCTCGGCCGGTGTGTGGGTGACACCCACCTCCACAAAGGAGTCCAGCGGTTGATGGATGTCCAGACAGGCAGGTGCCACGAGGCTGGCCACGAGCTCCTCTACATGTGTCGGGGGGATGGATGGCAGGCCCACCCTGTGGTGAGGTGATCCCCCCAGACTGCAGCAGCATGCTGACAGGCATTGTGAAGCAGGTCAGTACAATGATGCCAGACCTGCTCAAACTGCAGTTGTGCAGTCCGACATCATTGACCCTGTGGCCTAGATCATTCCACACTGTGGTCCAATCCTGCTGCTCATGTGCAGCCCTGCCAAACAGCAGTGGGTAGTGCTGGATCAAGTGTGATATCAATATTTCATTTTCTGCATGGGAATAGGTGGGCAACCATGTATGTGCCATCTTGGCTAAAAGACATAAAGATGGAAACAGGTCTGAGCAACTCATACAGCAAGGTTACCACAGTTCATAATACACATCTCTGTCACCCCCCCACCATATCTGCTTCAACAAACTGTACACACAACTCATTAGTTATGGCTACATCTTACCTACTGGTTGGACAGATATTGTATTGTATGACACTTTCTGCTATGTGATTATACACATGTCCCCTGCGTGGACTCATATAATTGCTGGCCTGTTACAGACTATTCACCTGCATGCCATTGTCAGGGTCACTATGGTTCCATATATGCCAGTGGTATGGCGGCTCTGAGATTGCTGCACATCTGACATTCTGTGTTATTGGGGATATCTATGTATGCTGTTGGACATGTGCCAGGATTGCGTAGACTATTACTACCAACATATGCTCTATAACAGTGACACAATAACATGTATATGTTCTATTGGCCAACTGATTCACCTCTCCAAACCCATCTGCCCATCATACCTGGCCACATCACATGTGTGTCCCAACCTGAGGCCTCCTCATGTACTGTTCCAGCAATACCATCAGGTGGAACAACCCAGGGGATGTTGTCTCCCCCCTCTCTGCACACACAGACATGTTCATGTCCCCTGAGGTCAGGCTAGGGTCTGTTCCATACTGGGCTCCACAGACACATGTGGGATGTGCTACACCAGTCTGAGGCACCCAGTACACATTCACAGGGCCAACATACTCCTCCTGCTCACCCTCCAGACCAGGCACCTTCAGCACATGGACTACTGTTGTGAGTAGCAGTGGGTGGGAGGCTTGCTCCCATTGTGCCCATATTGGGGCCCATGGGCAGTCCACATCACAGACCACACACACCATCCACGGTGTTTACCCACCACATGTGTCACATACCACCCCTGTAGACTGTCCTCTATAAGTACCAATCCTGACCACCTCCACATGTGTACCTGCCATACTTCCCCATATTCCCATTGCATACTTCACAGATGGGGCAATGTGGTCCCAACAAGGGACTAACATGTGGCATACCCGTCTGTGTTGCACACACTGCCAGCTGTAGATATCTGTGTGTATTGTTATGTGTGCTGGTGCATCACACATAGCACACATCACTGTGGTAGCAATATAGGGGACATGTCTTTACATACATATATGTTTGTGGGTGTGTTTGTATATATGTAGGCATGTGCATATAGGTATATATCTATATGTGTGGATATATGTGATGTATACATGTGCACATATATATGTCTACACAAGGGTATATGTATATTTCTGGACATTCATGCTGATTATACATATATATCTTTATATACTATATATGTGACATATGTACACATATGCAAACCTATAGGTGGGGTACATTCAGACATCAGCTCCACAATCTCATAACACCTTACTCCACAACTGCACTGTTCTGCCTTGCCACAACAAAGACAGGTGCCACATATGGACACAGCCTGACATTAGGGGGGATATATGTAGGATCTGATTGCAGGTAACCCTATTGCACACCTATGGCATTCGGGCATGCTACATTACAGATTAACCTGAGCATCCTGCCAGTGGTGGGCCATGGCTCCCACATGTCCATCATAATGGCATTACTTCCACCACCAACTATTGGCCGCGTAATATGCATACTTCCCATTACACAATACACACTATGATGGCTTACATCTTGTCTGTCAGTGCTGACCTGCACAGTTGATGGCTATGTCCCACTACCACAGGGACAGACACTAATGTCCATGGCAGTTATTCCTTGAACATCATCACAAAAACACTTGATGACACATATAAATCATTCCACATCATCTATCCCATTATTATGGAAAAGGTACTACATTCTATTACATGTATATATACTTCACATACCTGTTGTAGGAATGACAGCTGGCTAAATGCCTTTGACTTAGGCTTTTATTGCGAAGATATTTGTCTTTTTTTTCTCTCTCTCTCTCTCTCTTTCTCTCTCACTCTGTCTGTCTGTCTGTCTGTCTGTCTGTCTGTCTCTCTGTCTCTCTGTCTCTGTCTCTCTCTCTCTCTCTCTCTCTCAAATGGATTGAGCTGCTTTGGATAGATTGCAGCCTGGCTTTAGTAGGTGATGCACATGATCAGGTGATGGCGTCTGCACCAATCAGTGTCCTCCACCTGCTAACTGCATGCAGCTTGCTGTGTAGTACTTCCAATTACCACTGTCATGGCAACCACCTACTATAAATCCCTACATCATGTGGGCATGGTCCCTTTACCTTTCCTGTGTGATGGACATCCTTCCTGTGTGTGGGCATCAGTGTTACAGACAGCAGGTAGCAATACCTCTTACAGGAAAACCAGCACACTCAGGCCAGCTACATATTTGTAGGAGGTTCCAACAGAGTGTGAGTAGAGTTGTGTTATGTTTTGTATAGTACGGGTGTTACAGGGTGTGTGTACATACTAGTTTACCTTGGGATACAATCTGTCTGCATAGCTCTCAGCTGTGGGCCTATCCTCTTGGTGGCCAGAGGTGTGCCTGCCATGTTTTTGTCTGTCCACCACACAGGTCCTGTGTCAGATATTTCACTGACAGTGTGTGTGTTGAGTGCTATCAGTACATGGCTACATCAATTTCTGTTTCTAACCTCAATTCCCTGGCTAAGGGTATGTTGCACACTATCCTGTAACACCAGTGACTTGCTTAGTGTATGGCAACAGTTCTCCACATTTGGGCCTGTGTTTCAGCCTCTGTCCTCCACCTACATAACAAGCTTTGCACATATGACATGCTGACAGGGGTTGTTCTGTAGTGGGCTGTGAGTATATCATGCTGCCATTGCTGACATCAGTCCACTGCTGTTGTATGCCCCACACATATGGTGGGGCTGGGGCCATATATGTGTCGGCTTCACCTACACAATACATGTGTGCCCTTATGCACTCCAGAGGCCAATGTATGTAACAGTGGTATATGGCTCTGTATTATTGAGTCTGGTGGGTGCACCATAAATAACCTAGGCTGTTACAAAATGTGGGGGGATCAGGGGTGAGCTGCCTTAAGGTATCTGGATTTACAGTACCATACAATTCTCTTATATTTACATTACTTACAACAATTGGGTTAATGCAGGCCTAATGCCTCCTGCCATACAGACTGTTCTGTTTGTCAGTGTGTTTGTGATTGTGTCAGTTATGCCTTGTTATGTAACAGTTACATCCCATTTGGTCAGCTGAAGTCTTTACCACCTAGTGATTTTGTACAGAGTGTAGACAGAGGCTGCTGAACTATACACCTGCATTTCTTACTGTTGATTGTTTGGTATCCTGTGGCCCAGTCTGTCTTTACTATTGTACAATTTGAAGGGCTTGGCCTGGACAGCAACAGTTGTGAACCTTTCCAGACTACTGTATTAGTACAACTGTTTTACAGTTGCATTACTCTGTTTATATGGATGTCAGTGTCTGGACAGCTATATGACATGGCATATAAAACTGTAATAGTATACAAATAAAGGTTTTCCATTTCTGAAAACCTGTGTGTAGTGTTTTATTCGATGACCTCTCTGTGGGTATATGTTGCAGGCAATGTTTATCATTTGTATGGGTGGCCCATGCAGTGTCCAGTTGTTAAGGTGTTAACTGTAGGCATAGTGGCTGTTCCATATTGTGTGCACCTTCTACATATGTATCTTACTGTACATATCTTGGTGTGTATGTGTAATCACATGTATATCTATATATATATGCATATGGTTCCACTTTAAATCATCGAATGTTCAGAACATCAACGTTCTGATGATCGAGACCAGAACATTGATGTTCAGAACATCGAAGGTTTAAAGTGGAAGTGCCAGGTAAGTGAAATTGTAGAATTGTGGGTGTGTATACAGGGCAGCAAGGTGCCCTGCATGTTTTGTGTGTGTGTGTGTGTGTGTGTGTGTGTGTGTGTGTGTGTGTGTGTGTGTGTGTGCCATCTGAGTGTTGGCATTGCAGGTAGGGTACCGTAAATCTCCCGTTTAGTGCTACCGCATATGACGGTAAACTGAGATTTCCCTTACCCCACTGTAGTGCGATCTCGGAATTGGAATATTAAAGTAGGGGGGATGTGGGTGCAGAGGGGGGGGGTTGCATAACATAGTTTTTGTAAGGTTTTTTGGTGTTGGTGTGCTTCATTTTGAACCTTCTATGTTCTGAACATCGATGTTTTGGTCTCGATGATCAGAACGTCGATGTTCCGAACATTCGATGATTCAAAGTGAATCCATATATATATATATATATATATATATATATATATATATATATATATATATTTATATATTTATAGGGTTCCTATCCGCTGACCAAAGACACAGGTTAGCAAATGCGACTTGTTCGAGCTGTAAATGCCAAAACGGCAAAATATCGAAGTGGCATGTAAGTGAATTCTTTCTCTAGGAAAGAATTTGCTTGGCCGCTTTGGTAGTTTGCCGTTTTTGGCACTGTGTAGTGCGGTCTCGGAGTTGGTATATTTAAGTAGGTTGGGTGTGGTGGGCAAAGCCCCCCACTTAATATCATGTATTAAAGTGTTTCCTTTTTTTTTTTTTTTTGTTGGAACAGTGATTTTTTTTCCATTGGAAAAATATCTCTGTTCTGACAGTTCGGTTTTGTAAGCTTTTGCTTACATGGGGTCGATTAATCACCATTCGCTAACCTAAGAGTTCAGTGATCTAATATAGACCCTATATATATATATATATATATATATATATATATATATATATATATATTTATATTTATATCTACATCTGTATCTGCATATATGTGTCTGTGTGTATGTATCCTGGGGATGTTGATAGCTTCCACATTTTACATTTCCTACGGGAGCCAGACTGTACTGCATGATATGTTACCAATACCAGCCTGACATCATACAGGTGGGATGTAGTACTGCTAACATCCTGTGCCCATGTTGTGTCAGGTTCTGGTTATGGGATCTGTGACACTTGGTAGTGTATTGCGGGATGGACGTGTTTGGCTGCGGGGGTGTATACCTATTCGTACAAGACATATATTGTTTGGGGCCTCTCAACCCCATTAATGGTGCATGTGGACATATATGTTTCAGTTAATCTACCATTGTTATTTACAGATGTTTGGCCATGTATACCTATATAGATATATATATATATATATATATATATATATATATATATATATATATATAACTATGTCCGTATATACCTACATTGATATATATCTGCTTACATATATGTAACTTGCAGTGTATATGCAGACATATAGGTGTAGCCATATATATGTATCAATGTAGGCATTTGCATGTATATATGTTCATATATATTTATATATATATATATATATATATATATATATATATATATATATATATATATTGTATCTGTTTAGATATTAATATATTTTACACACACACCTACATTTGGAATACATTCTCTGTACTGTTGCATGAGTGGGCTGGATGATATGTTTTTGAAAGCATTCAAGTTATATACATTGGGCATGGCTTAGTGGTAAATCACTTTGTTTATGGTGTGTAGGGTCCTGGGTTTGACCCTTGCAGAGGCTGTTTATTTTGTTGCTGGCAGAACACGGGCCATTGGATACAGAGTGATTAAGGCACTTTAAAGCAGTTGTAAGCACTGCTAACTTCCACTTACAGTTTTTTTATACTCTGTTAGCTTCTGTATTGCTTAACCTGTGTAGGCATTGCTTACCCCTGCACAAACAGGCTTAAACCCACTTGCTGGTTCATAGGTTAGTACTAGGTTAACGGCCCTTGCGAGCCATTGTAAGCCTAGCCAATTATCTCTTGTGAGACTCAAACCCTGCATCTTGTGTTTATAAGGCAAACACCTTAACCATTAGGCCACCCTCCCAACCCTGCTGCTTAAAAGTGCTTACTCCCACTTACCCCTGTGCTAATTTCTTTAAAAGAAAAGAAAAAGGGGTTGCTAGGAAAGTGGTGAATAAACGGGCACAAAGAGGGGAAAGACAGTAGGGAAAATTGACACATTTGTGCAGGAAGGGTGTAGGGAAAGTCCATAGCTGCCCATTTCTTCTACAGCAACAGCTGTGGGGTCCTTGTGTTTTATTGGGGACTTCAACACTCTATTATATTTACACCTCACTTTTGGGCTTACTGCTATACTCTAGTTGACATATTTATGTTTTGTATTGGGTTATGGAACATATGACTGTATACTGATTCCTTTCACAGGTTAAGTTTGTTTTACTATGGTGAGGGCTTATTTGCTGATACCTCATTTTTCTGTACTTCTTATAGGTTTATAGGTAGGTACTAGGCTATCAACCCAAGGGCCTACATAAGCCTTGCAAACAAGGTTCCCTGGCTTACACCACCCAAGAAAGTTATTTTCCTGTGCCACTGTCAAGCAGAGACACAGAAGTGATCCCCGGGGTGTATTTCCTATTTCCCATCCACTCATCAAGATTTTTCTTGAAGAGTGCTAATGAAGAACTTTGCTTGTCATAGATGGGTAGCCTGTTTCAAAGTGTGGGAAGTCTCTGGGACAGGAATCTATCCCTCCAACATGTCCTGTTTATTGTGGTGACAAGGTTTAGGTCCTTAGAGCATGTAGCTCAGAGGGATTGGGATTTCTTTGGGTGTAGCATGTCCAACAGCTCTGGGTTTGACATAGCTTTATATGTTAGGCAGAGATCACCTCGAAGTAGGCGATATATTACAGAATAAAGCTGGAGGTTTTTTGAGGTACTTCTGTGGCCTTTCCATCTGTGATGGCTTGGTGGGTAACTACTGTGACTATAGTATATAGGGTCCTGGGTTTTAGACCTGCATGGCTGTTAATTTCGTTGATGGGCAGAACAAGGGCTGTTGGATACAGAGTGATTAAGGCACTTTTGAGAATTTGTAAGTGGGTTTGTGCAACGGTAAGCAATGCTACCCTGCCATTACATCTGCTTACAGAGAGTTAGCTTTACAATTGCTTAACCAGTGTAGGCATTGCTTACTGCCACACAAATGGGCTTAAGCCCACTTAAATATGCTTACTATTGCTTATTTTGCTTAATCTTGGTTACTAGCGCCTTATTCATTATGACACTGACATCTCACATGTGCATTTACTGCAGTACTCCAGTTCATGAAAATATGTTATTTAGTGGGTTACGCAACATAATTGTTACTCATAAGATGCTTTGCCATGGGCAATGGAATGTGCTGCAGTGGGTCTCAAACCTGGAAGGCCTGCTCATAAGGTGAATGCTCTGCCCACTACACTATTGCTATGCTGCTTCATTTGCATTTATCTTCCTTGTTATCCTCTTCAGCCATTTAAGCTGCATTAACTGTAGCTAAGTGATGGGCACACCCATGCACCTATGGTTAGCTTTAATCGGATTTTAAAAATACAGGGTTTCTTCATTGTATTTATATATACCATTGCTGTTGTACACAAGGGGGACTGTTGTTGGGGATATGCGGTCACCTATGAGCAGTCTCGCTCATTTCATACCCCTTTCTACTGTTTTTCATTGCGGGGGTATGTATATTCTGAGAGCTCTGTCCCAGACATGCCCCCTGCACTCTTACATGCTCCGTGTAAGCATAGGAGGTCAGGCAGCATGCCTCATTACTATGCATGACACGCTGCCGTCCTGCTCCTAAACAGCCACTTCAGTGCAGGACTAAGCTAGTCCTGCATGAAGGAATAGTAAATTCAGGGGGTTGAGTTTTTTTTACTCTGCTGATTTTATTCCAAGAATTTTAAGAAATGATGTCAAAGCACTGTTTTATGGTCACCAGTTTATTTTATATTAGCCACATATCAATATTTTGGAAAGGTTTGGAACACACATGATAAACAGCTTTATTTATATGTGAAAAATGTATATATATATATGAGTTTATTATTGCCTCTGAACACTTCTTAGTCTACCTTTAGACTGCTTGACTTGGATTTATGCTGTAGTGAGATGACATGAACACGTAACTTTATAACAGTTTAATGTGTTATTTTTGTACTTTTGAGGAGCCATGCATATGACGTATGCAGTTATGAGAAAGATTATTCTGTTGGCAAAAGAATCACACTAAGTAATATGTTCTCTGTATATACCAATGAATGACTGGCATAGAGAATAAATAAATAAATGAGTGATAGAACAAATGAATGACTGTCTTGAAAACCGAAGGCTCTGCAGTCAGGAATAACAATACAAATATTGCCTTATTTTGCAGTTCCATGTACATTCATTTATACTCATTTGTCTCTCTGTTTCAGAAACTTTGCGAGTAGCAGCAATGTTGGGTAAAGAGTTTGAAGACTTCATTATTTGTTGGGTATGAAATGTAAGCAAATTCCCCATAAAAATCAAAATGTGAAAATACACACATAAAATTATGTGTGGCATGCACTATATCATAAAGTTTTCACTGCAGCCTAAAACAGATCATTGCACAAAATTCCACAAAAGCAGATAAAACTTGCAAATCAGAGATCCTGACCAATAAAAATGAACAATATAATTTTAGTATAACACATGATAAAGTACAGTGGTATGTGGTTTTGTATGATTGATTGATTTATTGCATGATTTATGTCTTTGTTAACTGGGAAAGTCAAATTATCATCACAGACCTTTTATCATACATGGACCAGAGCACTGGGGGAAGGATACATACAATATATAGTGGCATTTCAGGCAGCATGTCTTTGACAGTGGGAAGAGACTACAGCAATAGGAGAAAATCAACACATACAAGGAGTCATTTTAAAGTATAAACTGCCATGCCAATACATTGGGGGTATATAGAAAACATTAAAAAGTGACAGTAATGGTGGGATTGAAAGGGGATCACTCATGATTACATAAAAGTATGCATACATTTATGATTCAGTTAACAACTGTTAATAATGAATATTGCTAATATATGGAGAAGTAACAGCAGTCTTTGTATATGTATAAGCAAATCAGCAACTAACATACAAAGGAAACTAATAAACAGATTGGAAAATAGAATGATATTATAAAGTTCAGTACTGTACTATAGATACCTTCAGAACTGTATAGAAATCCCATGGCATGTATAATACTTCAAAAATTGCAAAGAAATAGCTCAGATAGTCATACCTGGGGGAAAATGTATACATTTTTTATGAACAGAGATTGCTGTGGATCTGTGAAAACAGTACCAACAGGTAATTTGCAAAGTATATATCCAGACAGGATAATAATTACATAAGAATGTTATTCCCTGCCAAGGTACCATGGTCCAACAAGGCCATATCTATACAGAAATAGAAGAGATAGATCAGCAAACCTCATAATGCTGTGACAAATTAATGTGAAACACAGGCATATATGTATGGGTTGAGAGCCAACAAAACTGAAGCTTGTATAAAGACATGAACTCATAGTTAAGTGGCAGGAAAAGACAAAGATGGTGTTAAAGCCTCAATATACAATTACTAGCACCTTTGAGTAGTACCTGTGTAAACCCCTTAGATATGATTTCTGAGTCAGCAGATAGGACACCATAGACCTAAAAAGCATGCACAGCCACAAACATGATGTTTTATTTATTTTATTTTATTTTACATTTGTGTACTGGGATAGTCCGACTGGATACATGTCCATTTTCAGTGGAGGCCCGGGGAGAAAAGCTGCACAAAGACAAACTTACATAGATTACACAGAAGTTAGAAAACAATTATAAAAACAAAGTGATTCTATACAATGGGTTAGTAGTGTTCCCTAGTAGGGACTCACAATTGTCATGGACAGACAATGAGAAGTAAGAGACATCAGATTGGAAGCAGAGCTTGGTGATGTAGTTACAAGTTATGATAATTGCAGAATATGCTTTTAGTTTATAACTTAATCAGGGTTGGTACATGGGCATAGCCAATTCACTTTGACATACTGTTTGAGGTTTTTTTTAACATACTTTTGGAGGATTGTAGGGTTATATAGTTTGGCAACGAATTCCAGGTTTTGCCAATGAAGTTGGCAAACAGGGATTCACCAGCAGAGTTATTAGCTTTGTGGATTTGGACCAGTAGTTTATCGGCTGACTGTAGGGATCTTAGATTACTATATGGCTTAATAATATTTTTAAGTGAGGGGGTATCCTCAGGGTGGTACAAAATTTTGTGTGCTATTAAGAGTTGATTGAATTGAATTAAGCTGGGTAGTTCTAGCCACTCTAGTTGTTTAAGGTTCTGGCAGTGGTGGGTTTTATAGGTGGAGCCAGTGGTGAATCTGGCAATATGATTGTAACTATGGGACAACTTACCTAGTTCGGATTTGTTGAGGTTTGAGAGTACAGGCGAGGCATATAAGAGAGTAGAGAGTAGGTGTGATCAGGCGATTGCAGTCCTAGCCAGTGGGGTTAAAAATGTCTTGTTTCTATACAGTGATCCAAGCTTCTTATTGATGGTCTGTATGGTTTTGTTGACCTGTAGGTCAAATTTGAGATTATTGTCTATGATAACCCCTAGCAGTTTGGTATGATTATCAGGGGAAATAGTGGTACCATTGTTAGATGTGACAGAGAATGAAAGTGTGGTGGATCTACTAGTGGGAATAAAAGAGTAGAAGTTTAGTTTTATTGGGGTTCAGAAGTAGGCATTGATTGGTGAGCCAGTTCTCGATAGTATTAAATGTATATTGGTTAGGATTTGCAAGTCGGATGGGGAGGTGGCTGAGCAGATGAGAGTGTTCTCCAGCTGGCCCAGGCTCTGTTTCTAGTTTTGATTTTAGCTTTGGTATCTTTTGTGAGCCATGGTGCTGTATTTGATCTAGTTTTTATTGTACGTGCTGGAGCATGGGAATCAAGGATACTTAGGAATTTAGTGTTAAAGTGATCTATGGCCACCTCTAATGTTCGATTTTTTAGTTTTGACCAGTCAACTACTTTTATTTCATTTTGGAATATAGCAGCATCAAAGTTTTTCCTGTTTCTAAATGTTTTATATTTGGGCTGGTGAGGGTTTCCTGCCTTACATTTTATGATATAGGTTAGACAATGGTCGCTGAGGTAATCAGGGAGAGTACCAGCTGTGTACAGGTGGGGTTGGTCATTAACTAGGATCCAGTCTAGAATACTTTCCTTGTTGGTTGGTTTGTTTATCCTAGTGGGAGAGGTTATGGACTGTTTAAACCCAGATAAGTTTATATGAGTGAGGGGTGGTCGGAGGAGCAGGGGTGCCAGTCGGTGTTAAAATCACCAAGAACTATGGTTTCTTGGGGATAGGTAGTGGATAACCAGTAAAGGAGATCTTCCAGGGTATTTAGGTTGTTGCCTGGTGGAATGTATGCACAGACGATATTCAAGTGTTTGTTTTGGTTAATCTGTAGCTTGGTTATGAGGAGTTCCGCGTTATTGAATTGGGGAGGTTGAATGGTGTCTCTATTAATGGTTAGAGTATTTTTGTAAAGGACTGCTATCCCACCTCCTTTCCTTGTAGCATGGTCTAACCAATGAATATTGTATCCTGGAGGTAATATCTCTTTGTCAGTAGTACTGGGTTTTAGCCAGGTTTCCGTAAGACACATAATGTCCGGGGAGTGGGTTGCTAGGAGGGCGTGTAGGTTGGGAATCTTATTGTTAATACTTCTAATATTTAGGTGAAATGCTAGGAAAGAACTAGTGGGAGTATTCATGGGTAGCTTGACTGTGGGGGTTGTGGTAGTGGAGTGGAGGTTATTGGGTGTGGGTGGGCCAGGGTTGGGATGAATGTCTCCATGTGTTATAAGGTTATAGTGACAGGATATTCTGAGCTTTAGGAGTTTGTTTATAAGCTTTATATAGTCTTTGTCTTTAGGATTATGTTTTGTGGCTGTACAGGGGTGGTATTTTATAGATGGTGGTATATTCGGTGTGCAGGGGAAGGTAAAGTGTTTGGTGTTATGTGTGAAGTCATGGGTGTATGACTATTTGGGTAGTGAATACCATGGTTAAGTGTTTGTTCATAGGCAGTGAGATGGTAAAATAGAAACAGTATAGGCATTTGGGTAATTAGTGTTTTTTTGCTTGTTAGCATTTTGATAGGGGGCGGGCCAATTTTAATGGCTGACTGTGCTAACAGGGTGTGGAAGAATGAGAGAGAAGGAAATGGGTTAAGGGGCAGGGTTGCTCAATGATGTGTGAGGTGCTGATTGGTACTTAGCAGGAGGGGAGTGGCAAAGTCCGGTTTAAATTTAGCACTAGTGGGGGCGGGTGTAATTTGGGGACAGGGAGGGGAATGGAGCAAGCTGAGCACAGAGAGGGTGAGCAGAGCGGGGCTAACACTGACTCAGAGTTATCTTGGGCTTTTGGTTTGGTTTGTATGATTGTATGTAAGGAGTGTTGTTGGCTGTACATTAATTTGTTTTATTCTTTTTTAATTTTACACCAATTTTCAGGCTAATTTTAATTGGATCCTAGGGGTAAACTAGCAAATGTAGTCAATAAGGAGGGAGCGAAATTACTTTACCAAATTAAAAAGTAAATGCTTGGGACTGAAACACTGTGTGAGTGTAAGGCTGATTCAAAGTAGTATAGCCCAATCTAGTGGCAATTGGCTAGATCCCTTCACTGTTGTGCATACACCATTAAGCTTCAACAGTTTACAAAAACTAAATTGTAATTCACCTATTACAATTAAAAAGCTGGAGGGAGTCAGGTTATTGCTTCCAAGAGGTTTTATTTAGTTAAGATAGCCAGCTTCAGTGGAGAAGGTAGAAACTGCTTTATGCAGTGAATCCTAGGTGTGTGGTGGTGGTGGGTGGGGGGGGGGTCACTCAGGAAAGAAACCCGTGCAAATTACTGTGCAGGCACAACAAACAGAGGGGTAGGGAAGGTACAACAGCTACAGGATGAAAAAAATATAGTATCATTAGTGTCTGAGGGATGCACCTTGTGATTAAATGAGTTCTTATTAATCCCATAACCCCTTGCACCACCTGGGAAATGAGGTTTCTCAAGATGTGCACATTGACTATTACCACTTAAGGATGATAATGATCAGTGTTATGCAAGGTGACCATGTCAAACCCCATGTATATCAACTTATGACTCATCCCCAGTACCAACACCACTTGGCCTGCAGTAAATGGTCATATTTTGGTCCTAACCCTGACTCAGCTGTGGAACTTGAGAATGGAGTAGCTGCATAGTGATCTGTGGAAACACAAAGAAAGGTAGACTTATAGCTACCATCTAACTTTTGCTATTATCTGATATGCAGTCAGGGAGTTCTACTGAGATTGCTACATACTTAAATTGATGTCTGAAATTTGAAGAAATTTACATCAATATTTTGCACCTTTGTGGTCCTAGATATGGTCCTGCATGATCCTTTTGGGTGCAGGAATATTTGTCTTTGATTATCATCCCCAAAATGATACAGGCAGATCTGGATTCTGTCTTGGTCCATATAAAGCTCCAGGTCATGGGTGTCTCCTTAAAATCTTATGGCATTTCGTGACTGGTGGTTTCCAAGATTTATAAAGTCTTTGTCTCTCCCTTTTTTGCTTTAGCTGATGAGTGTTGTAGTTAAAGCTAAATGTTCACCATTTTCTTGGAAACAGTATTTTTTTGGCCCTTGTCATAAAGCTTAACATAAATCTTTTGTTGCATTCCTACCATGCAATGTCTCTATCAATAAAATGAATAACTATTATTATCCTCACAGACCTTATTTAAAATATTATACCTTGCACTGTCCATCTTAACAGTCTGAGTTTGTTAAGAGTAAGTATACATGAAAATGTGTACCTCATCTGTATTTATCGCTTACACAGAAAAAAGCTGCATTTGCATGGCTTGTTGCCAATGTGTTTTGTATCTCATAACTTTGGATATTGCTTGACACACATTACATATTTTGGAATTATTTTTTCATATGTTGGTAGATGCTTTATCATCACTTTACACTGAATTTGTTTTACACTTTAATGGGACAGGGTGAGGTCATATCTGCTCTTCATTAAACTAAGCATATGTGTGCCCCGTCGCTTATTAAGCTAAGCTCTACATTAACATGCCATCTAAAATACTTAAAGCTGTCCTAGAGATGCGGGTACTATAGCCTTGTCAATAGAAGTGTAACATTCACCTTTGTGCTAATAGTGATTTATTTCATGCTTCCTCTTGAGCTTCTATATGCAACTTTCTTCATCTGGAGGTGTTTTTGGTTATATGCTGGATTCTAGAAAAATGAAGACCACTCTTGCTATATGCTGCACTAGTCTCCAGTCTTATAAGGTGGCACTTGCCCAGCCTTGTCAAGTTATTTATTATCCTTCATAAGCAGTCGCTTTGACTAGGAGTGCATTAACACAAACTCCAGTCTCAACTTCCTCAAGCTCAAATTGCAGGAAAAAACTGCACAAAAATACTGTTTCAATCTTTTTGTAGAGAGGAAAGTACCCCCTGTACCCCCCACATGTGGGGAGGGCTGTGCCCCCCCCATCCCCACCCTCCAAATTATATATTCAGCTCCATGGTTGCACTATAAGAGGTGAAGTGGGCAAACACCCGGAAATGGCATTTAATGTCTGCACAACTCACTGACAATGCTTTTCAGAGAAAATGCCAGCACTGTTGGGAAATCGAGTTTCAGGGAGTTGAGCCTTGAAGAATTAGTATTTGTCAAGCATTGATGTAATGGAAGCAGTCTTTATTAAGCAATTGATTCTGCCAAGAGTTCTGGTAGAT
Organism: Protopterus annectens; assembly: GCF_019279795.1. Lineage (NCBI taxonomy): Eukaryota > Metazoa > Chordata > Ceratodontiformes > Protopteridae > Protopterus > Protopterus annectens. The sequence goes on along the minus strand of NC_056732.1, from coordinate 1,167,457,284 downwards.
AAATCCTGGCTTCATAATCTAGGTTACCAAATAAGTTCTTTGGCCTTATGTTTGCTGATTAATTTATATTGATTGCTTCAGGTTACTTAGTGGTTTTGAAATATTTAAGTTAATGTTAATGTGAATGAAATAATCAATAGCTTTGTTTTTACTTCCAGTAAAGTCAGAGAAGAATTACATTTATGAATGGAGTACATACTGTTTGGAAAGATTGTACTAAGAATCATAATATGTTTATTCCTTTTATTATTTACACTTATACAGCAGGTGTACAGTCCTTTTTATTGCATTTTTCTCCCTATATCTACAAGGCTGCCAGACTGCATGTCTTATGAGCTAATGGTTGTAAATGCCATTATGATTTGATATTGTTGTTGTTTGAAATTCCTTCATATTTGTCATTTTTCAAGTATGCACATCTTCATCTCTCTGAGTTTATTCATACCCCTGTTTCCTGGAAGAGGTACAAGGCATGAAAGTTGTGTGGGTTATTATAATGTTAAAAACTGCTCCTACCTCATATGCTTCAGACAAAGAGAGTCATAAGAAGCCTGGATACATATATGTGAACAACTCTATCTCAGTTTGGATCATCATGTCTATACCATGATCAGGAAATCCTTCTCTCTGACCCAGTTAATTTCTAAGGGATTATATTCAAGAGACAAAGAAGCCATTTTATCCCTGTGCTCTTGCCTTATCAGACTCATCTTTGAAAATGATGCCCCTTTGGTATGCTTAAATTCAAACATATTGCTCAACTGAAAATGTCATACAGATTTCTAAACAAGAACATTAAAGATCTTTAATCCTTTTTTCCTTTTCTCAGTACCCTACCAGCTGCTTTGTTGTGACCTGTGTCTAGTTTTTCAAGCCATGAAAGACCCAGTCCTATTTGATCTCCTATTTCTTTACAAAACCAGTGCCTGTACAGATACCACACTAGAGATGTGAATCTACACCAAAATATTAACAAGACTAGCTGGAGGGACAGGTTCCTAACTCATTGTAGTCTCACCCTATGGAATAAGTTGCCACTACAGGTCAAATAAAGTACTCATTTTCTGCCTTTAAGGCTTGTGTTAAATGACTGGATAGGTAGACTCAAATTTACACCAGGATTACAATTTTATGCCCTGCTCAATTTGGGAAGTAGGTAGTATTAAGTACTTAACAAGGGCAGCAACAACATTTAAGTTTGTTTACTTAAAGGTGTACATGGCTAGGCATTTTATGGTCCCCGTGATTGTTAAACTTGTATTATTCCTATGTTCCCATGTTCTTGATTGTCAGTGACTTGTCTATGAACATCTGGTTAATGACAGTCACAGGCATGCAACACTAGCAGCCTTAGCTGAAAAACATGATTGACGCTTTGCCATTGGATGTCTGAGAGCTCCCTTTAAAGTGACTAAGACCCCAGGAAACATGAATGTGAGGTGAGGAATTGAAAAAGAGATTATGAAAAATCTCTTTATACCTGTATGAATACTATAGCTATTCACTGACATTATCTCGTGCTGTAAAGGATGTGGGCTCTCAGGCACATTATGACCACCTACCAATTGTTATGCTGAGACCTCACGTGAAGTGAAGTAAACTTCTGTAAGGACTTTACTTAGCTGCAATATTTCAGTATCATTTAATTGACATTATCTCCAGCTATCGAGGAAGTGGGGTCCTTACGTGCCACCCCAATCACGTTTGTGTAACCTGACCAGTGATAACAGCTTTTAGTGATTATGTTTAAAATAGGCTAAGTAATTTCTTGTGAGTGCACTGGGATACTCCTGATGTCTACACACCTTGAATCCACACAAACAAGTCCGATTTTCTTATAGCCATTTGCATATATTATATTTTATGGGTCACCTGCATTGAAAGCATTTGTATGGGGAAGTGATATAGCAACTATTGTCTTAAAAGCTGAATCCATTAGGAAAGTAAATGAAATTTAATGATAATTCAATAGCTGTCATATATTTGTTATCACAGTACCAATGGGGAATTGGTGAAGATATTGGCATCTTTTAGATAATGTGGTATAATACAGCTGTTTGGGTATGGAGCCATATGTATAGGGTAAATGCATACCTCTCAACTGCCCAGATTTCTGAAGAATGTCCTAATTTCTGCCTCATATATTTAGTCAGTTTTGCATAAAATTTGTGGTTTTCTGGCAAATCATTGAGGACTGAAGTCACTAAATAATGACATACTTTTGAGTTTCATACTTCACATAATTCTGAAAATGGATGTTAATTTAAAACATATCATTCTAACAACTTTCTATGTTTATAAGAGCAATATTTAAAATTACTCTCTGATATTAGGCCTTTGTACTTACATTATTTTTAGCTTTGTACAGATTTCTTGTGATTAGAGGATCAGAGCTATGGCTAGATGTTTAATTGTTTTGCCTTGTCTTCAGCACGGATGGAGAGCCCTTTAAATTACTTTATCATATTAGCTCAAAGAAGATAACCTGGGTTTAATATTACCTATCTCTGTTTCTTATAGTAAACATATGTGGATTCTTAATGTACTGTATTGTTGTGTAATGTGATGCTTACAGTATAAAACAATTGTTTTATTTTACTTTGATACAGTAAATATGGAAAACTGCTTCATGGATGGATTTCCCAACATACTACTGTTTGCACTCCTGTGTGTTAAGACTGATTGACAAAACAATTTGCACTGCATCCCGCATTAATCTTTTTTTCCATTTCATCTGTGTGCACTATTTAAGAGGTCTCTCCATTCTGAACTGCAATGCACGTAAACATGTCTATAGTTCAAGAATGTATAGCAGCACCATGAGAACCTCAGTTACACTGTGATCTTGCTCTTTGCTGTTCAGAAATGTCCTTCTGGGTATCATCATGTAATCTTGTTACATCCTTCCATGCTTTTGCACAATACTTATTTGTAAATCATAGATCTATTGCATGATCATTCCACTGTGTTATGCCACTTTGCACAATTTTATGCTTTTCAATATATAAACTACTGAAATTCAGCAAATGCAGTCGGCATTGAGTTATTTTTCTTTTTACCAGTGTTTTTATCTGGAAGTTTCTGTGGCAATGTCAGATCATCTGATATAGCAGATCAAAAATTGGTGGAAATAAACAAACGTAGTTATGTTAATGAAAACAGTTACCCATTCTACAGCCTAAACATAGCATTTAATATAACATTACCCCTCACCATCAGGAGGAACTATTACAGAAACATATGCGACCAGATGAAACAGTATATGTGCGCATGTGCTCATTTATTGTTTGTATGTGGATATTTGTATGTAAAAAGTGACACCAGTATTATCACAATGATAAGAAAAATGTAGGGCATTATGTAGTAATGCCACTACTGGCATGTAATAGCATCTTCCATTTTTTCAATATCTAAAGAAGGCATATTTCACTTCAAGGAGAAAAGGGATGTGACCCACTGACCCCCTTTTCGTCTTGTATAAAAAATTAGCTGGCCAAATTTTCCCACCTTCTTAGGCACAGCATCCTGTGAAGAGAAGCACTTTAATATCTCAAATCACTCGCTTCACCAGAATATTCTCTAATTCTTATTATCTACATTTTATTTCTAGGAGCAGTGATAGAGCTTTGTAATTTATAGCTACTTTGCCATAGACGACTCCCTAGTCAGAGTTTATAAGAATTCACAACCACTAAATTTATTTAATTAATTTATTTAATTATGTCCCTTTTTTCACTCTTCCTGCGGGGCTGTCATGCCTTTCATTACACCTTGATGTCTGTCTTACCTTGATGACCAATGTGTAATAATGCCAAATTCAAGTAAATCACAGACAGTCTGATGGTGATGACCACCTTCCTTCTATAGAAGACCTAGAGCTACTGTCCTCTGGCCTCCTGTGGGCTATAACTCTTGTCAGGAATCTTATCCCTCCCCTCTTTTTGGGGGGTAAGCAGGTAAAACTACCAGTACTTTCCTAGGCTACTCAACAAACTTCTCAAGAAATAAATTAATTAATCAATACTGTGCCTCCATACTGCTGTCAGAGCTTCATCCTTCTATTTCCTAGAGTTGTCTTGTTTAATTCTCTTAAATTTTTAAATGAACTGGTAAAACAGCATTTTTAGTCATAGGCCAATCTGGAAAGGCATAATGTTACAAATAATACAATTTCAATGTATGCACTTTAATAGGTATTCCATGCTTTCATAAATAAAAAAAAAAGGTCTAGGCAAAATAACATTGTTAAAGTTGATATTAAAAATAGTATATAACAGGGTCATTGGTTTATGCCAGGATGCCTGTGTTAAATAATGAAATAAATAAAAGTATACATAAAAAGACAACAATTCAAGCAGACATGATGATAACAGTTTGCATTAATGTACAAATGAAGAACCCCATCATTTCAAATGGTTTATGCATTTCAGAGCCATAATAACAAGGTGCAAATAAGTAAATTATTTCCACTGTTACAAAAAAAAACATATTTACAGTGAGTCACTTAATTGACAACTCAGAACAAAAACGTCTCTCAAGTGACAAATTTACTGTTCCCTTTCTTTATTGATAAAATAGGGAACTATTTTTGTCAATAAACATTTTTGCAAACATTCTTACCATCTTTTTACTATTTATAATACATTTCTGTTTTACTGATCTTGCCACATTTCATTTCTAATTATTTATTGTCTTGACTCCTTAGATTTCAAAATTATATTAACATATCATGTAATTCTTTTTCCTTATACACTTATTTTTTAACTTTATTCTTAATTAACTCTATCATGTATTTGTGTATGTACTCAATCACAACATAATTTTAATATATCATTTCTGTGAATCATTTCATAGATTTTGTATGTAAAATGGTATGATATACACACAGGCAACTTACCTTTTCAGAACCATTTGCATTCTATTATTATTGTTCATCTAGTATACTGAGTTGTAATAGATACTTTAATGTACTGTTTTAACAGTAATGAAAATAAATAAAAATGAGCACTGGGGAAACAAGGAGTGAAAGGAAGGGAGCTAAAGGAACTGTCATATCATAAAATATAACACCTATATTATATCCTTCTTCAGCAACATTTCTTTTTATTTTAACAGGAATATATCATGGCATATATCACTCCAGGTATGACATACAGTAGATAGGTAGAATATATCACCTTATCAATTCTTATTTCAAATACTCAAGCATATTGTTTTTATTATGTCTATATATTCTTCTCTGGAGGCCATTTAAGCCTAAACTCCTTACTAAACCATATTCAAATATAGGCTTTCTTTCATCCACTGTATTAACTGTACATGTCTGCGAGCCATGTAAATAACTTTGGGCTGTCTTCAGTAATAATAATTTCCAACTAATTTTGCCACATATGTAAATCTTTAACCTCGTCTTATTTCTGCTTCTTTATAAAACATTTGTTGTTGCAAATAGGCTACAACAATGGCCCCAAAATAAATATTTTCTCCATAACTGAAATTCCATTATCTAAGGTTGTCACCACTGAGAATTAAGATTACAAACTGTTAACAAGCTGCTTCCTATAGATCAGGGTTTAAATACCCTGGCATTCTTTTCTTTGCTATGTGACATTGGACAAGTCACTTAACCAGACAATATTCCTGAATCAACCCTGAAAAAGGACATTTGTGTTCAGTGGGCTTACCTTGTTTACAAATAAATAAAACTGAAAAAATAGATAAATACAAACATCCTGCTGAAAGATTCATTTGCAAGGAAGTTTGCCTGCATACAATGATATGCTCTAATCATCTCATTCTAAAAGGTACACATTCTGGAGCTATTTAGAAATCTGGTCTACTATCTGATCACCCCCAACAGCAATCTGGTGTTTCCGAGAAGTGGTGGTGTAAACATTTAGTAGTAGGAAGAGTTGGCTAAATTGCCTAGGAGGGGAACCATAGACATTAGTTCTTAGAAAGGAATTGGAAATTGACTTACAGGTACTAAATAATGCTTTATTACCATGCTGACTGCCTAATTAAGATCAAGTAGCGGTCAATCCAGATGCCAACATATGTTAACAGAATGACAGACTGTGTACAGTTCCAGTCTGAGACAAGAAATGAAATTCATTAAGATGTTTTTGGTCCTGCTGATTCTTTAGATGGGTCAGATTTAAGAGATCAGAAATAGAAGAATATAAAAAAGGAAATTAAGGAGTTTCTTTGGGATAACAAAATAGAAAGAGTGCAATGGGAAAAACTAACACTGAAAAAGGAATAGGGTGGTTTCAGATTTGTGGATTTAAATACGTTCTGTAAGGCCATTCAGGACACAAAAATGCATACCTAACAATGTGATGACAGATCATGTGTGGGCATTTGGCAGATTTAAGAAAGGGATATAAAGAGCATTATGTAAAGTCTTATATACATAAAGTAATTAGGCATGTCCTTATGTTAATCAAAGTTACACCTGGAAAAATAGAATACCATCAACAGGTTATGTTATAAAAAAGTAATTAAAAAGACACATAAGAAAATATTTTGGGAAAGAAACAACAAAGAACCAAAATTTTGGGTGCAGATGATAAAAGATGACATATTTTAATGGGATGTAGCTAGGTACATTTTTGAGTTATTTAATTTGGACCAACTTGTGTTAAAACACATGTAGTAGACTTTATAACTGAGGCCAATACAGAAATGGCATATTGGAAAGTAGTAATAAGCAGCTAAGGCAATATTAGATTTCAAAAAACAGCACAATGTAACAATATTTTGGAGAATTATTAAACAAAGATATTACAGATGATCAATGGACTAAATATGTCTTAACCAATGATATGCAACTTATTAGAATTTTTACATGGATATTATTGCATGAATATTTCTGTACTACTATGAGACTTGAAAAAAATTTCCAGCAGGAAAGAGACACACTTTGGAGATGTGATGTGACAGAATGGGGTTCTGGAAAGTGTACATATTGGGATTCATACCTTTGTC